>NW_027362998.1:2817500-3037891 GCF_046119375.1 Phyllobates terribilis
AATGTGGCTGGGTGTTATCTTTACCAGTGGTTTAAGAACACGCTCTATCCATCCAGAAACTTGCTAAGTAAGGGTGCCCACACATGAAATTATTGGTCTTCCTGGATTACCACATTTGTGGATTTTGGGATGCATATAGAATGCACCTATTCTTGGACTCTCTGGTCCAAGAGATATATCATGGCACAGAGATATATCACGGCAGAGGTGTAATGTTTTTTAAGCAGCTTATCGCAATCCTTTTTGAAGTTAGTTGGTTTTAAAAGAAATTGAAAAGTCACGATAAAGGGAAACTCTGTTGTTATTGTACAGAAATTCACACTTGGCCCTCACTGCACATTTAATATTGTCGATTATAAAAATAGAGTTTGGCCAGAAAGACTGGACCTGGTCTTGTAGGGACCTTATGAACACATTCAGCAGCACAGAAGGGAGAGAAGGTAGATTCATCCAATAAGATATCAGGGTTCTAAGAAGTCAACAGCATCATTACAATTCACTTTCTCTAAGAGGCCAATCATAATTTCTCTTCAAGTGATTTTCTAATTTGTCAGCACATTCTACCTATGCTGACATTTGATTTTTGAAATTACAGATCTGGGCAGGTAACGTTCAGAGTCTTCTAATCCCAGAGTGTAGGTGGATTGTCCATGTTGCAAGTTCAATAGAAAAGGGCTTTAAATACCCAAAGTCATTTGAAAAGTTTTGGGTGGAGGAGAATGTTGTGATCCAGAGGCAAAATGGTGATCACACGATTGTGATACAGCAGACCCTGCACCAATGATAAAGCAACTACAGCCTGTGACTGAGAATAATTGGTAACTTCTCTACATTTAGTGGTCACTACTCACCTGGGTAGTCATATGTTTGAATCTCCTCTTTACACCACTCATCACCCCTCACATATGTCTCTGTAGTATTAATATGCGTCACATCTTTACCCTGAAACAAATATTGTAAAAGTCACAGACAGATGGAGAAGTCACATCTACGATCAACTCTAATCCTGCCATTTCCACTGTCCTCTTTACCCAAGTATAAAACATATAATATTGGTGGATAAAACAAGACTGAACACAAGACCTTCACAGCCATCTACATATTATAGAGATCACATGACACCTTCTCTCTACCTGATGATCCTGAGGAACATTGGGATCTTCTTGTTTACAGTCCTGTGGAAGAAGAGAACGGGGACATCTCTCTGGTGTTGTCCTCTTACTGGATAGATCTGGAGGAAACACATACAGGGACTGAATTTATTCTTTACATACAGATAATTATAGGCCGTGTGTATTTAGTCCTGTCTATTACCTGGTGATGTGAGGGGCTGGGGAACCTCCATCATGACGTCCTTGTACAGATCTTTGTGTCCTTCTAAATACTCCCACTCCTCCATGGAGAAATAGATGGCGACATCCTGACACCTTATAGGAACCTGACATATACAATGATACCGTCATCCCCCTGATACCTTCATAGCTTTACTGTATAATGTCCCAGCATTCCCAGCAGTGTCACCTCTCCAGTCAGCAGCTCAATCATCTTGTAGGTGAGTTCTAGGATCTTCTGGTTATTGATGTCCTCATGCATCAGGGGATGAGGTGGAGGCCCTGTGATTGGGCTCAGGGGTCTTCCCCATCCCTCAGACACAGGGTCCTGACAGTGCTCACTAGAGGTCTTCTTCACTACTGTGTAATCCTGGTTATGGAGACAGGTAATAATTGTTAGTACCCCTCATTTAATGAAAGAAAAACCCACAATGGTCACAGAAATAACTTGAATCTGACAAAAGTAATAATAAATTAAAAATCTATGAAAATGAACAAATGAAAGTCAGACATTGCTTTTCTGCTTCCACGGAAATGTTTAAAAAATTAAACTCATGAAATCGGCCTGGACAGAAATGATGGTTCTTCTTAACTTAATATTTTGTTGAACAACCTTTTGAGGCAATCACTGCAATCAAAAGATTCCTGTAACTGTCAATGAGACTTCTACATCTCGACAGGTATTTTGGTCCACTCCTCATGAGCAAACTGCTCCAGCTATCTTGTGTTTGAAGGTTGCCTTTTCCAGACGCCATGTTTCAGCTCTTTCCAAAGATGCTCAATAGGATTAAGGTGAGGGCTCATAGAAGGCCACTTCAGAATAGTCCAATGCTTTCCTCTTAGCCATTCTTGGGTGTTTTTAGCTGTGTGTTTTGGGTCATTATTCTGTTGCAAGACCCATGACCTGCGACTGAGACGAGGCTTTCTAACACTGGGCAGCACATTTCTCTCTAGAATCCCTTGATATAGTCTTGAGATTTCATTGTACCATGCACAAATTCAAGACACCATGTGTCAGAAAAGCAGCCCCAGAACATAACAGAGCCTCTTCCATGTTTCACAGTAGGGAAATTGTTCTTTTCTTGATATGCTTCATTTTTCCATCTGTGAACATAGAGCTGATGTGCCTTGCCAAAAACTTCCATTTTCGTCTCATCTGTCCATAGGACATTCTCCCAGAGGCTTTGTGGCTTGTCAACATGTAGTTTGGCAAATTCCAGTCTGGCTTTTTTGTGATTTTTTTTCAACAATGGTGTTCTCCTTGGTCGTCTCCCATGATGTCCACTTTGGATCAAACAATGACGGATGGTGCGATCTGACACTGATGTTCCTTGAGCTTGAAGTTCACCTTTAATCTTTTTAGAAGTTATTCTGAGCTCTTTTGTTGCCATTCGTATTATCCGTCTCTTTGATTTGTCATCAATTTTCCTTCTGCGGCCACATCCAGGGAGATTGGCTACAGTCCCATAGATCTTAAATTTCTGAATAATATGTGCAACTGTAGTCACAGGAACATCAAGCTGCTTCGAGATGGTCTTATAGCCTTTGCCTTTAACATGCTTGTCTATAATTTTCTTTCTAATCTCCTGAGACAACTCTTTCCTTTGCTTCCTCTGGTCCATGTTGAGTGTGTAGTATCGACGTCTCTGCCCCCTGACAGGTAGAGATGCCGTCCCTCTTTCCGCCACGATCCCCGCCCAGCGTCCTCCGGCACTCCTGCGGCTGCCGGCGCACGCAGCTTCCCGGGCACTGTGCTTAGGGCACGCACGCTCCCTCCTTCTTAAAGGGGCCGAGTGCGCCCTCCTAAGGAGTCCCCGGCCAATGGCCAGAGGACCTCCCATATATAAGGCACTTTGCCCGAGCAAAGTTGTAGCATTGTGTACTTACCTCTGCTTCAGCCCTCAGGTTCCGCTGCCTGCCTGACTACCAGTCCAGTCCGCCAGCCTGACTACCAGTCCAGTCCGCCAGCCTGACTACTCTCCAGCCCAACAGTCTGTCTTCCGTTCAGTCCGCCAGTCAGTCTATGGGCTCTGCCCGCCTGCTTACCTGGAAGCACCTGCCCGTTACCTGCCGTGCCTACCAGCCAGCCTACCTGGAGGCTCCTTCTTGTTACCTGCCGTGCCTGCCAACCCGCTTGCTTACCTGGTAGCACCTGCCGTGCCTACCAGCCAGCCTACCTGGAGGCTCCTGCTTGCTACCTGCCATGCCTACCTGGAGGTTCCTGCTTGTTACCTGCCGTGCCTACCTGGAGGTTCCTGCTTGTTACCTGCCGTGCCTACCTGGAGGCTCCTGCTTGTTACCTGCCGTGTCTGGCAGTCCGTCTACCTGGATCACCCGCCAGCCTGCCTGCTGTGCCCATCTACTATACTGGTCAGTCCCTGCCTTCTGACCCGTGGGAGTCACCTGGTCTCATACAAGTTCTGGCCCAGAGTAGCACCTGGTCCCTCTTCTTGGTCCTTCCCTGGTCACGGAGTCGATTGAGCCGCCGTACGAGCTTGGTCAGTCTGAGTTGATACCTAGTTACGCCTCTCTGTTCCCTCCTTGCACCGCAGCACAGAGGTTCCACCACCCGAATCCGTAACAGAGTTTGGTCCACACCATGTCACCAAACAGCACAGTGAGTATCTGTAGCCCTATATGCAGGCCCACTGACTGATTACAAGATTGTAGACATCTGTGATGCTAATTAGTGGACACAACTTGATTTAACATGTCCTTTTGTCACATTATTTTCAGGGGTGCCATCATTTCTGTCCAGGCCTATTTCATGAGTTTAATTTTTTTTTTTTATTCTGTGGAAGCAGGGTTGAAAAGCAATGACTGACTTTCATTTGTTCATTTTCATCGATTTTTAATTTATTATTAATTTTGTCAGATTCAAGTTATTTCTGTGACCATTGTGGGTATTTCTTTCATTAAACGAGGGGTACCAAAAATTTTGACCACATGTGTATATGGCCCCCTCCTTCCTGTAATATGTGGCCCTCATCCCCATCCTGATATGCATGGCACCCCAATTCACCATCCTGGTATGCATGGCACCCCAATTCCCCATCCTGGTATGCATGGTAGCCTTCATCCCCCATCCTGGTATGTATGGCCCCCGTCATCCCTCATCATAGTATGTATTGCACCCTTCAACCCTGTATGTATGGCCTCCCCTGATCCCTGTCACGCTGCATACAAAAAAAGAAACAATCATGCTCACCTCATCTCTCCTCCAGCGCTGCGTCCAACTCTGCTGCCGACAGGGTTCTCACTGTGTGAACCGCGCATGGCGTCCCTGCTATGCGCCCTCACACAGTGATCAGCTGTGCCAGAATAGTCACTGCTCCCCACGCTGGGACTGTGTGTGTGGGGAGCAGTCACCATTCATTCTCCCTAGTAGCACGCACACTGTAGACTATTAAAGTCCATGAATATTCATGAATTCAGGAATACTGGGCATGGGGATCAGTGAATATTCATTTTCTTTAGCTGGTACAGTGTAGGCTGCAGCATGCGGCTGATGCTTCATGTGCTCTGCTACTCTGCTGCTGTTGCTCCCCCCACATCCTCCACCACCTGCAGCCACAGTATTTATGTATATCGGACTATAAGACGCACCCACCACTTTCCTACAAAATTTTGGAGGAAAAAAGTGCATCTTATAGTCCGAAAAATACGGTACTCACTTATATAGCGCCATTAATTCCACAGTGCTTTACAGAAATTATAAGAATGATGTAATGTGATGTCATCAGAATCTCTCACCTCTCCAGTAAGTCGGAAGATGATTTCAAGGGCAAAGTGTAATATCCTCTCCGCCATCTTATTTCTATCCATATCCATATTTGATGGGTAAATCAGGAAAATTCTCTTATATAGAAGATCTTCACTGCGTGGATCTGATATTGTAAATACCTGAATGAGAAGATGATGAGCCAATGTAACATAAAAATCCTGTGTAATGATACAATTACTGGAGATAATAGGGGAAACAGGAGATTTATTATTTAAAGTATTTAATTTTCTTCTTTACAACTACAAATAAAACCTATATATTTTAGGTCACAGATAACAAGCAGTTTCTTCTTCAGAGTCTGCAGTTGAATACGTTTCTCATAGACTTATCTTCCATAATGTTAATTCTCAACTCATTTACCGACACTGGAATCGGCATTAGCAATACTGCAGGAGATATTCATTACACGTGACATGAGAAATAATTACTTCATGATGAGGACGACATCTTCATCTTCTACTACGGCTGTAGAAACATAGTTAGCCAGAGTCCATCACTGACTACATCTCCACCGGCCGTCTATATAAATGTTTCCCATCTTCCCCAGACTGTAATCTTCTATCATGTTAGATCTCATGTCTGATTCACACACAGAAGTTTGAGGCTTTTATAAGAGTTTTTTTGTTTGCACAAATACTGCAGACAGAAATTATTTGACACTAAAGTCTCCATGTACAGTATTTATGGAGTTTATTTCTGGCCTTAAGCTTTCCTATATTACAAGAAAAACACTAGAAAAAAAGCAGAAATTAAAATGTTTCAAAAGAAAAGTGGCACCGACAATTCTTTCAAAAAGAAAAAACATGCAAAAAGCATTAGACACATTTTATCATTTTTGAAAACATTAAACGTTTGTTTAACTCGTTTACCCCCCAAGGTGGTTTGCACGTTAATGACCAGGCCAATTTCTACAATTCTGACCACTGTCACTTTATGAGGTAATTACTCTGGAACGCTTCAACGGACCCCCCTGATTCAGAGATTGTTTTTTCGTGACATATTGTACTTCATGATTGTAGTAAAAATTTCTTTGATATCACTTGCGTTTATTTGTGAAAAAGATGGAAATTTGGCGGAAGTTTAGAAATTTTTGAAATTTTCAAAATTTTATGCCCTTAAGTCAGAGAGATGTCACACAAAATAGTTAATAAATAACATTTCCCACATGTCTACTTTACATCAGCACAATTTTGGAACCAATTTTTTTTTTTTATTAGGGAGCTATAAGAGTTAAAAGTTGACCAGCGATTTCTAATTTTTCCAACAAAATTTACAAAACCATTTTTTTAGGGACCACATCACATTTGAAGTCACTTTGAGGGGTCTTTATGACAGAAAATACCCAAAAGTGACACCATTCTAAAAACTGCACCCCCAACGTGCTCAAAACCGCATTCAAAAACTTTATTAACCCTTCAGATGCTTCACAGGAATTTTTGGAACGTGGAAGAAAAAAATTAACATTTAATTAACATTTAACTTTTTTCTCAAAAATGTTACTTTAGACCCAATTTTTTTTATTTTCGCAGGGGCAACAGGAAAAAAATTTGTTGTGCAATTTCTCCTGAGTAAGCAGATACCCCATTTGTGAGGGAAAACCACTGTTTGGGCTCACGGCAGGGTTCGGAAGGGAAGGAGCGTCATTTGACTTTTCGATTGTAAAATTTGCTTGAATAATTAGCGGACGCCATGTTGCGTTTGGAGAGCCCCTGATGTGCTTAAACAGTGGAAACCCCCCACAAGTGACACCATTTTGGCAACTAGACCCCTCAGGGAACTTATCTAGATGTGTGGTGAGCACCTTGAACCCCCCGGTGCTTCACAGAAGTTTATAACATGGAGTCGTAAAAATAAAATTTTCACATTTTTCCTACAAAAATGTTTTTCAGCCCCAGTTTTGCATTTTCATAAGGGTACCAGGAGAAATTGCACCATGCAACTTGTTGTGAAGTTTCTCCTGAGTACGTCTATACCCCATATGTGGGGGAAAACCACTGCGTTGGGCATACGGCACAGTTCGGAAGGGAAGGAGCACCATTTGACTTTTTGAATGTAAAATTTGCTTAAATAATTAGCGGATGTGCCCCTGATGTGCCTAAACAGTGGAAACCCCCCAGAAGTGACACCATTTTGGAAACTAGACCCATCAGGGAACTTATCTAGATGTATCAAAAATGACGTTTTAGCCCCAATTTTTTTATTTTCACAAAGGTAAGAGGAGAAAATGGACCCCAAAAACCTTTGTGCAATTTCTCCTGAGTACACCAATACCCCATATGTGGGGAAAATACAGTGTTTGGGCGCACGGCAGAGTTCAGAAGGGAAGGAGCACTGTGTGACTTTTTAAACGCAAAATTGGCTGGAATCGAAAGCGGACGCCATGTCGCGGTTGGAGAACCCCTGATGTGCCTAAATAGTGGAAACCCCCCCCCCCCCCACAAGTGATCCCATTTTGGAAACTACACACCTGAAGGATTTTATCAAGGGGTAAAGTGAACATTTTGAACCCAGAGGTACGACACAGAATTTGATGACCTAATGTTATCATATTGAATAAGTTGTCATTAGTCTTGAGCGCAAGTGCTCACTACTTGAGTTTGCATCGGGTACTTAGTTATGCACCATGTATCGCGGGTGCTCGAGTGACATGCTCGACTCCCCGCCCACATGTTTCACGGTTATTAGCCACCCAAAAAAACATGTGAGGATCGCTCGTGCATGGCAGGCAATCCCCGCAAGGATTTTTTGGTTGCAAAGAATATGGGGCAGAGACTCAATCATGTCACTTGAGCACCCGCGATACTCAGTGCATATCCGAGCACCCGATGCAAACTCAAGTAGCGAGCACTTGCGTTCAACATTAGTCGCCATATCATAATCTTTTTTTTTTACTTTTGAAAAAAATCCCAACCCTAACCCTAGCCCAACTCTAACCCTAACCCCAACCCTAACGCCTAACCCTAACCCTAGCACAACCCTAACCCTAGAGTTTATTTTTCACACCGTTCCTCTTACAGTAAAAGTGATTAGACGACTTTATTCTTCAGGGCGGTGCGATTACAGCGATACCAGATTCATATCGGGTATTTATGATTGACAGCTGTCACACACTAAAAGACGCATTTTTTTGCAAAATCTAGTTTTTGCATCGCAATTTTTTGAGAGCTATAATTTTTCCATATTTTGGCCGACAGAGTCATGTGACGGCTTGTTTTTTTGCGGGATGAGTTGACGTTTTTATTGGTGCCATTTTCAAGCATGTGACATTTTTTGATCGCTTTCGATTTCGATTTTTGGGAGGCAGAATAAACAAAAAGCGACAATTCAGGAATTGTTTTTTTTCCATTTTTTTATTCTGTTCCGCATGTGGTAACATTGATAACGTAGTTTTATTCTTCGGGTCAGTACGTTTACAGCGGTACCACATTTATTTTTCTATGTTTTGGCGCTTTTACACAATAAAAGCTATTTTATAGAAAAAAAATTTTTTTGCATCACTTTATTCCGAGAGCTATAACTTTTTTATTTTTCGGCTGATGGAGCTGTATGGCGGCTTTTTTTTTTGCGGGACAAGATGATGTTTTCAGTGGCACCGTTTTTATTTATATTCGTCTTTTTGATCGCATGTTATTCCATTTTTTCGTTGGCAGTATGATGATAAAGCATTGTTTTTTGCTTCTTTTTTTTTTTTTTTACCATGTTCACTAAAGGGGTTAACTAGTGGGACAGTTTCATAGGTCAGGTGGTTCCAGATGCAGCGATACTAAATATGTGTACTTTTATTGTTTTTTTTATAATACTATTTATTGATGGGTACATTATATTTTTCCTTTTGGTGGATTATTTTTTTAAATTTTGTTTTATATTTTTACAATTTTTTTTTCCGTTTTTTAACACTTTTTTTTACTTTTATTCTTTGTCCCACTATGAGATTTTCACTTTTTTTATTCTGATCGCCTGTATAGCATAGGTATGGAGCACCATCCCTGTGCTATACAGGCTGTCAGCGCTGCAAATGCAGAAGATACTTTGGTCATGCACTGCGCATGACCAAAGTATCTTCCTGCTGTCTGGTGACCCGGATGTTGTCATGATGACATCCGGTCATCATGGCAACATCCAGGAAGCCACGGCAGACTGCTTTGGACGCCGGCAGGAGAGGTGAGTATCGCGATCACCTCCACAATGCTGCGATCGAATTCGATAGCAGCATTGTGGTGGTTAATGTGCGGGGAGCAGTAAGGGACCGCTTCTAACACATAGCACCGGCTGTCAATTGTGACAATCAGCTGACACCCGGCGGTGATCGTGCCCGCACAGCCTGTGTGCTTGCACGATAACCATGACGTACTAATACGTATGTGGCTCTTAAGTTCCAGGGCGCAGATACGTATTAGTACGTCTTGGGCTTTAAAGGGGTTAAAAAAAATTAACTATTTTGGGCATCAGAATATATCACAAAATTAGACTATCAAAAAGTTAATTTATTTCAGTTCTTCAATACAAAAAGTGAAACTCATATATTATATAGAGTCATTACAAACAGAGTGATCTATTTCAAGTGTTTATTTCTGTTAATGTTGATGATTATGGCTTCCAGCTAGTGTTGAGCGAGTATGTTCTGTCCGAGTATGCTCGGGCCGAGCTCCGAGTATTTACAGCTGCTCGGTGATATGCTTGAATCACTCCCGTGTGCATGATTTGCAACTGTTTGACAGCTTTATTACATGAGAGGAATGTGTAAGAAATAGACATTCCTCCCATGTAATAAAACTGTCAAACAGTCGCAAATCATGCACACGGGAGGGATTCAAGCATATCACCGAGCAGCTATAAATACTCGGAGCTCGGCCTGAGTGTACTCGGCGAAAGGGTTAACAGAACATACTCGCTCAACACTACTTACAGCCAATGAAAACACAACAGTCATTATCTCAGTAAATTAAAATAATTAACAAAAATCACCTGCAAAGGCTTCCTAAGCGTTTTAAAAGGTCCATTAGTCTGTTTTAGTAGGCTCCACAATCATGGGGAAAACTGCTGACTTGACAGATGTCCAGAAGGCTGTCATTGACACACTCCGCAAGGTCCCAGAGTTCAATTTTCATTTGGAAATCAAGGTCCCAGAGTCTGGAGGAAGAGTGGAGAGGCACACAATTCAAGCTGCTTGAGGTCTAGTGCAAATTTTCCACAATCAGTGATGGTTTGGGGAGCCATGTCATCTGCTGGTGGAGGTCCACTGTGTTTTATCAAGACCAAAGTCAGCGCAGCTGTCTACCAGGAAATTTTAGAGCACTTCATGCTTCCCTCTGCCGACAAGCTTTTGAGAGATGGAAATTTCATTCTCCAGCAGGGCTTGGCACCTGTCCACACTGCCAAAAGTACCAATACCTGGTTTAAAAACAACAGTATCACTGTGCTTGATTGGCCAGCAAACTTGCCTGACCATAACCCCATAGGGAATCCATGGGGTACTGTGTCAAGAGGAAGATGAGAGACACCAGACCCAACAATGCAGAAGAGTTGAAGGCTGCTATCAAAGCAACCTGGACTTCCATGATACCTCAGCAGTGCCACAGGCTGATCGCCTCCATGCCACGCCGCATTGATGCAGTAATTGATGCAAAAGGAGCCCAGACCAAGTATTGAGTGCATTTACTGAACAACCATTTCAGTAGTCCAACATTTTGGATTTTAAAAACATTTTTCAAGCTGTTGTTATAAAGTATTCTAATTTACTGAGATAATGACTTTTGTGTTTTCATTGGCTGTAAGCCATAATCATCAACATTAACAGAAATAAACACTTGAAATAGATCACTCTGACTGTAATGACTCTATGTAATATATCAGTTTCACTTTTTGTATTGAAGAACTGAAATAAATTAACTTTTTGATGATATTCTAATTTTGTGAGATTCACCAGTAGATGTACACCGCAGGGATAGTAGAGGTGCTGCTGCAACAAAAACCCTGGCAGTTTAACCACTTGCTGCTGTCAAAAGCAAACATGGCATCTAAGAAGGTTTGACAGAATTCAGCTCAATGCCCCTCCTCCCCCCAAGTACTCGATAGTATGAAGATGTCTAGTTACTACGATACTTAAATGCCTAATAATGGTGTCTGGGCCTGCAATGTACAGAAGTTTAATAGGCCGAGCCAGAGGCAACATCCAATAAGTTACCTTTTAACGCTCCCATAGATGAAAGTTGCATGAAAGCACTGATTTCGGGGATTTGGTTGACTATATAATGTATTTGGGGACCTCCGGACAGATGATGTCAGGGCAGAGAAGGATATGTAGTAAATGTATAGAGTATCTGCGCTGGTCCTGGTAGGCCAGGACCAGCGCAGATACTCTATACATTTACTATTTAAACCCTTGCAGTCTTTTTGGTTCACTGCCCGTATCAGCAGCAGGTCAGGGTTGTGAGTCCACCAGCGCCCCCTTAACAATACTTATTTCAGAGAAGGATATGGCATCCTGAATTTCAGAGGCTAATCCATTTGTTCTTCCCTAGAGGAGCCTGGAGGCGATTCTCTCATACAGACCACAGGAAAGCTGAAATATTTGTGTGTATGGGGGAGTCGGGAGAGATAGCCGTCTGCTAAATGACCGTTCAGCCAACACTTATCTCGTGTATGGGGCCGTTAGTATTACACTGACAGGCAGTGATAATACACGGCACTACAGTAGTACAGTGACTCACCGGAGCCATCAGAGGCTTGTATGTTGTATGATCGCACTATTCAGTAGTTTCAAAAAATTTAAGGAAAGGTTTAATGTGAAAAATAATATCACAGTTCTTGCAACAAGAAATATCCGTCTCTTTGGGGAAAACAGACTCACTGCACAATGTTAGGTAAATCATGTCCATAACAACTTTATTATGCTTTATTATCCTATACACAGTGGCATAGATAGAAATCACAGGTCCCACAGCAATAGCTGTAATTGGGCCCCTCAATGTGAAAAGGAAAATAATAAAGTATGTACATTATATATATATATATATATATATATATATATATAGCAGAGTCATATCTCCCAACTCTCTGCAGGTTGCATGCTGCCATTATACTTGCAGGCCTAGACCAAATAGTATGGAGATTACTGCAACCTCCTGCTTTGTGGCCTCCCTCTAACACTCTTGCACCCCTCCAATCTATCCTAAACTCTGCTGCTCGACTAATCAACCTGTCCCCCCGCTATTCCCTGGCCTCTCCTCTCTGTCAATCCCTTCACTGGCTCCCTATTACCCAGAAACTCCAGTTCAAAACCCTAACCATTGACAAACCCAGGTAATAAAATAATTGATATAAACCTGTCTGACATTTACAAAGAAACCCAGGAAAATATTGACAATATCAAGGGAAAAGAAACTTCCTGGTTAGGTAGAATCATCTATAATATAACCGGGGATGAGTGTCTCTGTCTGAAGCCTTTATAGACTGCGCATGCAGACAGAAGCAGGCATCCAGCCATTACAGGTAAGAGGAGTGTGTATGGTACCGGAGATCGCAGTATGCGTAGAGACGGAACGCATACCGCGATCTCCGGCGCCATACTTACCTGACCAGGGGAGCGTTGCCGCAGCGCCTCTCTTCGCCGGAGACCGGGGCAGGAGTGAGGCGTCGGATCAGCGCATGTGCGTAGTGCTATCCGGCGCCATTTTACTGAAGACACATTTGCAGTGTGTCTTCAGCAAAATGGCGCCGGATAGCGCGGTGCTCCGGCGCTGCACTCCTCCCCCGGCCTCCAGCAGAACAGGACACAGCACAGGAGCACAGGGAAGAAAGGTGAGTATAAGGCTATGTGCCCACGTTGCGGAAATGAAGCAGAAAATTTCTGCTTCATTTTCGCATGTCCTCTCCCGGAAAAATGCATGTGGAATTCCGCAAGCGTTTATCGCGCGTTTTTCACGCGTTTTCGACATGCGGAATTGCCTTGCGTTTTTTATTGCATTATATAACGCAATTCCGCATGCGGAAACGCAAAATTAATGAACATGCTGCGGATTTTTTAACGCAGCATGGGCATAGAACTTGCGGATTCTCATTGGGGACCATGGGATGCGGATTACCAAGCGTTTTACAAGCGTTTCCACTGCGGAAAATCCGCAGCAAAAACGCTTGTAATCCGCAACGTGGGCATGCAGCCTAAGTGTTTATTTTTTTGCATGTGTGTACAACATGAAAGGGATGAGGGGGCCACACATACCAGGATTGGGGGGTGAGGGGACCATGCATACCAGGATTGGGGGGTGAGGGGACCATGCATACCAGGATTGGGGGGTAAGGGGTACCATGCATACCAGGATTGGGGGGTAAGGGGTACCATGCATACCAGGATTGGGGGGTAAGGGGTACCACGCATACCAGGATTGGGGGGTGAGGAGTACCACGCATACCAGGATTGGTTGTTAAGGGGTACCATGCATACCAGGATTGGGTGGTGAGGGATACCACGCATACCAGGATTGGGGGGTGAGGGGGACCATGCATACCAGGATTGGGGGGTGAGGGGACCATGCATACCAGGATTGTGGGGTGAGGGGACCATGCATACCAGTATTGGTGGGGTGAGGGGTGCCATACATACCAGGATTGGTGGGGTGACGGGTGCCATACATACCAGAATAGGGATGAGGGGTACCATACATACCAGAATAGGGATGAAGGGTACCATACATACCAGGATAGGAATGCGGGGCACCATGCATACCAGGATGAGGGATACCATGCATACCCGGATAAGGATGAGGGGTGCCATGCATACCGAGATTGGGGATGAGGGGTTCCATGCATACCAGGATTGGAGGTGAGGGGTGCCATGCATATCGGGATTGGGAGTGAGGGGTGCCATGCATACTGGAATTGGGGGTGAGGGGTGCCATGCATACCAGGATTGGGGGTGAGGGGTGCCACGCATACCAGGATTGGGGGTGAGGGGTGCCACACATACCAGGATAGGAGTGAGGAGTACCCCGCATACCAGGATAGGGGTGAGGAGTACCACGCATACCAGGATTGGGGATGAGGGGTGCCACGCATACCAGGATTGGGGATGAGGGGTGCCACGCATACCATGATTGGGGGTGAGCGGTGCCACGCATTCCAGGATTTGGGATGAGGGGTGCCACGCATACCAGGATTGGGGGTGAGGGGTGCCATGCATACCAGGATTGGGGGTGAGGGTGACATGCATACCAGGATAGGATGGTGGAGACAGGATGGGGGCAGCGGAAATACCAGGAGGGGGGCAGCACATACTAGCATGGGAGACCATGTACCAAAAAAATGCCCCCACCTGGGCGTAGAACGGGTTCAATAGCTAGTTCTATATAAAGGGCTATACCATTATTTTGGCCCCACCAATGGTTGACCAAACTACAGAAACAAATATGTAGTCTTACATATACCAAGAATTTCAAAAAAGATTCTCTCAAAACATAAATTAAGAGATGGAATTGGTCTACCAAATCTACAGGCTTTCCATCTAATCAACTTAATAAAGAAAAGCAGACATTGGTGTTTAAAAGCTAATAAAATTTCTTGAGTAGATTTGGAAATCTCAATTAATAAAAATTCTCCCTTATCCTCTTTAATATTAGCATCAATATTGGATCCTAAACTACCTACTCCAACTCACCCCTTGAATAGGGACACAATACTAGCATGGAAACAATTAATAAAAAGATCTACGGCACCTCGAATAGAGATACCCCTGAAGTTACTGCCAATCTCTATACTAAATTATGCATTACCTAATTTTCCAATGGGAAAAATTGGGAATAACTGATTTTTCAATATTACTAAAAGATAACAAGCAAAATTCAATAATCAACTTCTTAGCTCTAAGATTGGATTACAATATACCTGAAGAAGAATTTTATAACTTCTTAGAGGTTAGGAAATACTTAAGTAATCATTTTAAAATTCCTTTCACTATACCCAAGAATATTCTTCTTTTACTACAAAACATAACTAACCACAACCTATGGAAAACAAAAAAGAAATATATACTATATGTAACCTAGACTCAGTCTTTGTAAAATCACCTTATTCACTTAAATGGGAAGAAGATCTAAATATCCAATTTACTCCAGAGAAATGGCAAAAAAGCAATTAAGTATACTTATACTTCCACTATCAATGTATCACTCCACGAATCCTATTTTCAACTAACATCTAGATGGTATTACTCTCTTACTGGACTACATTCGGTTTTTGCAGACCATTCAGACTTATGTTGGAGGGGTTGTGGAATAAGAGCAAACGTTTATCATATCTTTGGGATTGTCCCAAAATTGGAGCAATATGGAAAGATGTTCATGATTTACTAATAAAAATTACGAATTCAACCATTCCGTTCGCTCCACATCTGCTTTTGCTATCTATAGAGATAGACGACTTTCCACCTAAGTCTAGATATATCATAATTCATATATCACAAGTATTAAAAATTTTATTAGCTACTAATTGAAAATCTAGTAATATAAGTAATATACCATCTATTGAAGATGTAATTGATAGAGTTTCAACTCACAACACCTTTTACGATAAGAAATAATTCACTTCGGCATTATAATAACCGATGGTACTTGTGGAGCAAAGTATTTCCCTCTAAGGTCATTGCCTCTCCCATACAAAATATGAAATCAAACTGGACCAGAATATCATATATATGTATATATGTATTGTTTTAATAGTTTTTTTCAGTTATATCTTATACAAGTTAGTAATGTAAATGAAGTAAAAGTGCATTCTTAGTGGCCTATATATCACCCTTTGATCCTCTTTCCCTTTACATATTCTTCCTTCACCGGTTTCCCTTTCTTCCCCACTTACCTAACTTTTCCTCTCATTCCTCCCTTTCTATATATATTTTTTGTTTGATATATACTGTTTTTTTGTTTTCTTTTGCCTTTTTTCCCCTTCCCCTATAATTGTAAAATTTCCTCAATAAAAATAATCAGATGAAAACCCTAACCATGGCATACAAAGCCATCCACAACCTGTCTCCTCCATACATCTGTGAGCTAGTCTCCCGGTACTTACCTGAACGCAACCTCCGATATTCACAAGATCTCCTTTTCTACTCCTCTCTTATCTCCTCTTCCCACAATCGCATACAAGATTTCTCCCGTGCATCGCCCCTACTCTGGAACTCTCTACCCCAAAACATCAGACTCTCACTTACCGTGGAAACCTTCAAAAGGAACCTGAAGACCCACCTCTTCCGACAAGCCTACAACCTGCAGTAACCATAGCTCCACAATACGGCTGCACAACCAGCTCTATCCTCACCTACTATATCCTCACCATCCCTTGTAGATTGTGAACCCTCTCGGGCAGGGTCCTCTCTCCTCCTGTACCAGTCGCTGACTTGTATTGTTCAAGATTATTGTAATTGTTTTTGCTACGTATACCCCTTTCACATGTAGAGCGCCATGGAATAAATGGAGCTATAATAATAAATAATAATAATAATAATAATGGAGATGAATGAGGGAGACAAAATTGCAAATATAAACTTTTCTTTACTTAACAAGAACTTGATGAGAAGTATGTACATCGGATAGCAGGAACAACACTTTATGAATGCTTCTTCTGCATTATGCAGAGAAGTTTACGGTTACATGTGTTACAAGCTACAAAAGTCCATCAAACAAAAGGCCTACCATCTCCTGTGGGGACCATACAGTTATAATGTGTGGCTAAAGCCCCTCAGAGCTACTCTCAGCTCCCAGTTTATTTTTGAGGACCTCACTGGCTGAGGTGCATCGGTATGACTCCTCACTCGTACTCTCAAAGTCCTTTCAATGAGGGCCACACACTCCTTGCTGAGGCACTGCATCTTCAGCTCTCCATAGGAGAACTGGGGTCCCTGTTTGGTGACACTGTAGCTTCCTCTCTAGTATAGACAATATTTTGTTTAAATCCTGTTTGTCTAAGATAAGGAATCCTTCCTTAACTTATTCCCCTTCAATTAGTCCTTCTGACCCTCCCCCCAGGGCAAAGTTCTGTACTGTTTAAGTAGGCCTCCTGGCCTGACTAAGGACCTCATCCTGCTGCTCAACTTAGCAAAGTTTTATCCCTGTAATTAAGTCTCCAGACCTTCTGCTGTCCTTGGGCAAAGCTAGGTACCGTTTAAGTAGGCCTCCTGACCTGAGCTAAGAACCTCACCCTCCTCTTTATCTTCGCAATGCTCCCTGAAAGGAATCCAGATTCCCACTGACTGCCATTATATCTTTGCTTTTCTTCAGAACGTACCGATTTCTCCTCTTGTCACACAAGATATCAATTCAAGTCTGCAACCAGATAGACCAAAGGTCTCACTTATCCCTGACACATCACCATGAAATTGTTTTCCTCTGTGCCCATGTAGCTCAGAATAAAAGCTCCCACACAGTATGATGCCCCCCCTAGACCCCACACAATATGAGGGCCCCTACAGCCTGCTACACAAAATGAGGACACCCAATCAGTATAGAGGCTCTTACAGTCCACCACAGCCCCCCACTTAGTAGTCAGTATAATGGTCCCCACCAGCCGTCTATTCAGTATGAGAGCCCCACAGTCCTTAGAATCATAGAATCATAGAATGGTAGAGTTGGAAGGGACCTCCTGGGTCATCTGGTCCAACCCCCTGCTGAAAGCAGGATTCACTAGATCATCTCAGACAGATGTCTGTCCAGCCTCTGTTTGAAGACGTCCATTGAAGGGGAACTCACCACCTCTCGTGGCAGCCTGTTCCACTCATTAATCACCCTAACTGTCAAAAAGTTTTTTCTAATATCTAATCTGTGTCTCCTCCCATTTAGTTTCATCCCATTGCTTCTAGTCTTTCCTTGTGCAAATGAGAATAAAGATGATCCTTCTACAATGTGACAGCCCTTGAGATATTTGTAGACAGCTATTAAGTCTCCTCTCAGTCTTCTTTTTTGCAAGCTAAACATTCCCAAATCCTGCAACCGTTCCTCATAGGACATGGTTTGCAGACCAGTCACCATTCTGGTCGCTCTTCTCTGAACTTGCTCCAGTTTGTCTATGTCTTTTTTAAAATGTGGTGCCCAAAACTGTACACAGTATTCCAGATGAGGTCTGACCAAAGAGGAGTAAAGACCAATAATGACTTCACGTGATCTAGACTGTATGCTTCTGTTAATACATCCCAGAATTGTATTTGCCTTTTTTGCTGCTGCATCACACTGTTGACTCATGTTCAGTCTATGATCTATTAGTATACTTAAGTCTTTTTCACATGTACTGTTGCTTAGCTCTATTCCTCCCATTCTGTATATGCTTTTTTCATTTTTATTGCCCAGATGTAGTACTTTGCATTTTTCCCTGTTAAAAACCATTCTGTTGGTTGCTGCCCACTGCTCCAGTTTATTTAGGTCTTTTTGAATCCTCTCTCTCTCTTCTCTAGTATTAGCTATCCCTCCTAGCTTTGTGTCATCAGCAAATTTAATCAGTTTACCCTCAATTCCTTTATCTAAATCATTGATAAAGATGTTGAACAATACAGGTCCCAGGACGGAGCCCTGTGGTACCCCACTTGAGACATTCATCCAGCTGGATGTGAAGCCATTTACAATCACCCTTTGAGTCCGATCACTAAGCCAGTTATGAATCCACCTAACAGTTGCCTGGTCCATTGCATACTTGGTCATTTTTTCAATAAGGATGGTGTGAGATACTTTGTCAAATGCTTTGCTGAAGTCAAGATATACTATATCTACAGCATTTCCCTGATCCACCCAGTCAGTGATTCTGTCATAGAAGGAAATTAAGTTAGTCTGACATGACTTGTTAGTTATAAACCCATGCTGACTCTGGTTAATCACTTCATTCTTATCCAGGTACTTACATACATGTTGTTTAATCATTTTTTCAAAGATCTTTCCTGGTATAGAAGTCAGACTCACCGGCCTATAGTTCCCTGGGTCCACCTTCTTCCCCTTTTTGAAGATAGGAACAACATTTGCTCTTCTCCAGTCTTCTGGGACTTCTCCTGTTCTCCAATAATTTTCAAAGATTATGGAGAGTGGTTCTAAAATTTCTTCTACGATCTCCTTCAGTACTCTGGGGTGTAATTCATCTGGACCTGGAGACTTGAACTCATTTATGTTAGCTAAATATTCCCTCACAATCTTTCTGTTTACAGATAACTTGGATTCTTCTATTCCTTTAAAAGGACAGTGAAGATCAGTTGATGTTACATTTTCTTTCTGAGAGAAAACAGATGCAAAATAGGAATTAAAAAGTTTGGCCTTCTCAACATCCTCTCTTACCATTTCTCCATTTTCAGCCTGTAAAAATCCTATAGCATCTTTGACTTTTCTTTTACTTTTGACATACCCCCAAAATCCTTTTTTATTGCTTTTGACATCTCTTGCAAGCCTTAATTCATTGTCAGCTTTAGCTAACCTGATACATGCCCTGCAGGATCTGCAGACTGCATTATAATCTTCTTTAGATATGCCTCCCTCTTTCCATTTAATAAACATTTCTTTCTTTCTTTTTAGCATGTGTTTAAGTTCTGTGTTCATCCATCCTGGTTTCCTTAAATGCTTCCCATTCTTCCTACTTTTCGGGATTGTTAACGATTGTGCTTTGAGAATCTCATTTTTAAAAATTTCCCATCCTTCCTGGACATTTTTGTCCTTAAGGACATCCAGCCATTGGATCCCTCCTATTCTCTTTCTGAGTCTCTTAAAATCTGCCTTTCTAAAATCTAACCTTGAAGTTTGAGTCTTCACATGTCTTCCTCCTCTAGTTATCCAAAATTCTATAATAGCATGATCGCTGCCTCCTAGGGTCCCAGCCACTTTTACCTCCTCAACCATTTCCTCCTTGTTTATAAGGATTAGATCCAAAGTAGCAGATCCCCTTGTTTTCTCCCCTACCTTTTGGAAGATAAAGTTGTCAGCAAGAGAGGATAAGAATTTGCTTGACCTGTTAGTTTTACTTGAGAGAGATTCCCAACAAATGTCTGGATAGTTGAAATCTCCCATGACCACTATGTCATATTTTTTGGAGAACTTGGTCATTTGATGCATAAAGAGTTCATCCATATCTTCAGCTTGCCCAGGTGGCCTGTAGTAAATGCCTACAATGGTGTCCTTTCCGTTGTTCTCTCCTTGTATTCTTACCCAAACAGTTTCCACAGAACTCCCAGTCTCTGAAGCTTCAATCTCTGTGCAGATATACGCTTTTCTAACATACAATGCGACACCTCCTCCTCGTTTATCAAGTCTGTTTCTTGCAAATAAGTTGTATCCTTTTAGCCTTTTATTCCAATCATGTGTATCGTCCCACCAAGTTTCAGTGATTCCAATGACATCATATTCCTTTTCCTGCATTAGTAGTTCCAATTCTCCTTGTTTGTTGCCCATGCTTTGTGCATTTGTATAAAAACATTTTACTTTGTGATTGTTTTCTCTTCCTCCCATATTTTTATTATTTAAATTGTTTTGTCTTAGTTTTTCCTTTCCACTTCCAGTAGCAGAGATCTCAATAGTATTTGTCAGCTGTATGGCTTTATCTGGCCTTTTGCTTCCCTTCCCACATTGTTCTAGTTTAAAGCTCTCCTGATGAGTGCAGCAAGGCAATTTCTAAATACATGTTTTCCAGTCTTCGTAAGGTGCACCCCATCTCTAGCAAGTAGTCCATCGTATAGGTAATTCATTCCGTGATCCAGAAATCCAAATCCTTGTTGACGGCACCATCGACGTAGCCAGTTGTTCACCTGTAGAATCTTATTCCACCTCATTGTTCCATGGCCATCCACTGGGAGGATGGATGAGAAGACCACCTGCGCTCCCAATTCTTTCACTTTCTTGCCCAAGTCTTCAAAGTCACTGCAGATGGTTTCCAGGTCCTTTCTTGCGGTGTCATTTGTCCCCACATGTATTAGCAGGAATGGGTAGTGATCTGTAGGTCTGAAGAGTCTTGATATCCTGTCAGACACATCTTTAATTTTTGCTCCTGGAAGACAGCACATTTCTCTTGAGGTTATGTCTGGTCTGCAGATAGCGGCCTCTGTTCCTCTTAACAGGGAATCCCCCATGACCACCACTCTCCGTTTTTTCTTCACAACATTCTTCTTTCTCCATCCAGGAGGATTCTGAGGGCTTACAAGGTTATTCATTGCTGGCAAAGTCTTATCTTGCTGTATTTCTTCATGGTTCTCCTGCGAGAGAGCCTGGTACTGGTTCCTGAGCAGTATGGGTGCTGACTGCCTCTCGATCCTCCTGCTTCTCGGGGTCACATGCTTCCATTCCTCTGTTTCCTCAGGTGCAGTTCGAATTTCTTCTCTTTCTGAATCATGAAGAGATAATTCTGCTCTGTCTAAGAACTCTTCACCTTCCTTAATGATTTTCAAGGTAGTTAACCTCTCTTCTAGATTTCGCAACTTTTCCTCCAACAGGGACACAAGCTTGCATTTCTGGCATGTGAAGTCTGGCTTTTCCACTGGCAAGTCTGTGAACATGTAGCAGGATATGCAGCTCACCAAATGGCTCCTGGACTCTTCCATGTTCTTACTGTTAATGTTCTGAAAACAGTGAAAAAAGCTTCAAAAAAAAGCTTCAAAATGCGCGCGGTTTACCGATGTCCTCTTTTCAGCTCCAACAGCCAAAATCCAGTGTTCTTTGAGCTCACGGAGACTCTTCACTTACCCCAAAATGCAGTGGGAATATGCAAATTATCTCCTCAGGACTCCTCCCCTGGTTTACCGATGTCCTCTCTTCAGCTCCAACAGCCAAAATCCAGTGTTCTTTGAGCTCACGGAGACTCTTCACTTACCCCAAAATGCAGTGGGAATATGCAAATTATCTCCTCAGGACTCCTCCCCTGGTTTACCGATGTCCTCTTTTCAGCTCCAGCAGCCAAAATCCAGTGTTCTTTGAGCTCACGGAGACTCTTCACTTACCCCAAAATGCAGTGGGAATATGCAAATTATCTCCTCAGGACTCCTCCCCTGAATATGATTCCCCACAGCCTTTCACTTAATATGATGCCCGCACAATTCCTGATATTGCTGCGGTTTGATTGTGATGCCCGCACAATTCCTGATATTGCTGCGGTTGATTGTGTGCTGCTCCGGTCTGTGCAGTGTGAGTACTGAGGTTCCATACCACAGTTGTGATGTTGTGACGTCATTGTGCCTGCAGATCACGGAGTCTCAGACTCACAGGCGAAGGCTGAATGGTGGATCAAGGGGCTTGTGACTCCCTGATTCACTATTCTATTCAATGGTACCATCGTCATGGGAATTTGGATATCGCTGAAATTGTGATGTTGTGGAAGGATAGGGTGCCCGGTGCTGAGCCGCACGAGCCCTCTCAATTCACAGACACCATGGCGGCTATTGATGGTATTCCCCTGTCTATCCTATTATCGTGTGAGAAATATATCATGGGTCCTGGGTTCATTATAATCTGCACTAAGAATGGGGCTAAGTGTGAATTTATTAATTAGCAGTGTGGTAGTTGGAGGGTGTAAGGCAGCCGTGTTCACACCATGCAGTAACTGAGGCAGTGACACAAGCAAGTCCAACATAAACAGCTTTTATTTCAGCAACTCACGGGTTAACAGAAAGTCCTCCGGTTCACAGCAGGGTTAACAGAAAGTCCATACACAATGGTTGCCGTGGGCAACGGCCGATCCGAGCCGCTCAGAGCCTGACGGGTGCAGAGCCTTCCCAGGTGTGGGTTCAGCTATACACTGTCCTGCTGAGTTTTCCTGCTATCCTCCTAGCAGGTCCCAACACTGAACAACACTAATCCTTACTGCAGGGTTTTTACAGGACATGTGGCAAGAGCCACTGGAAAACCCGGGTTGGAGGGAGGAGGCCACCCCATGCCTTCCTGTAACCTCCTCCAAAAATTGAAGGCCCTGCCGGGTTTTACTAATCAGCCTTAGCCAGATAGCCTGACCAGGTCAATGCTGACCTTCCTTCCTGCATTGCAGCCACAGGTGAGTTTGTGGCTGCAATGCACTCCAATGGATTTAATAGGACTCTGTACACATTCTGGGGGATACATAACGCCCCTTGTATACGATCCCTGTCACTGCCTCACAAATGCCCTCCCTCTTTCAATCTTGTGCAGGGTGCCCGGGACAGGGCATCCGCGTTTGCCTGCAACTTCCCAGGGCGATGTTCTACAGAGAAACTGAAATTTTGCAGTGACAGGAACCACCTGGTGACTCGCACATTCCTCTCCATGGCATTCCTCATCCATACCAAAGGTGAGTGGTCCGTCACCAAGTGGAACTGACGCCCAAGTAAACAATAATGTAGCAATTCCAAGGCCCACTTAATAGCTAAACACTCCTTCTCTACCACGCTATAGTTTTTCTCTGCCGGGACAAGTTTTCTACTCAAGTAGGTGACCGGGTGCTCTTCATCATTCACGTTTTGTGACAATACCGCCCGTAGGCCTACCTCCGAGGCGTCTGTCTGTACAATGAAGGTTTCCTTGAAGTTGGGGCTGATGAGGACCGGCTGTCCACACAGGGCCAACTTCATGGACTGAAAGGCTTCTTCTGCCTGAGGGTTCCATCGAACCATTACCGATTTTTTCCCTTTCAAGAGATCGGTCGGGGCCGCCGTTCTCCCAGCAAAATTAGGTATAAACCGGCGGTAATACCCAAGGATGCCAAGGAACCCCCTCACCTGGTTTGCAATTGACGGTTTAGGCAAGTTTTTTATGGACTCAACTTTATTGATTTGGGGCTTGATAATTCCTCAGCCAATCACATACCCCAAATATCGGGCTTCCTCTAGGCCTATCGCACATTTTTTGGGGTTTGTCGTTAACCCCGCAGCTCTGACAGAATCTAGCACCACTTGTACCTGGGATAGATGCGTATGCCAGTCGGTGCTAAAGATGATAATATAATCTAGCTACGCGGACGCGGACTTCTGATGGGGCTTGAGCACTATGTCCATCAGCCTCTGGAATGTAGCCGGGGCCCCATGTAACCCAAAAGGTAAGACCGCATAGTGATATAGACCCTCCGGCGTTATTAAGGTGGTCTTTTCCTTCGCCGATTTCGTGAGAGGTACCTGCCAGTAACCCTTGGTGAGATCAAGCGTGGTAAAGTACTGGTCCTGCCCCAGTCTCTCAATCAGCTCATCCACCTTGGGCATTGGATAAAGGTCAAACTTTGACACTTCATTTAATTTCCGGAAATCGTTAAAGAAGCGTAAAGATCCGTCTGGTTTCGGAATCAGTACGATGGGGCTAGACCACTCACTCCGTGATTCCTCGATGACGCTAACTGGACCATTTGATTTACCTCAGCCGTGATGGCTTGCCTCCGGGCTTCGGGTTCCCAGTACGGTCTCATTCACGCCCTTACCCCAGGTTCGGTGACAATGTCATGCTGGAGAACTGTAGTCCTACCCGGTAGCTCTGAGAACACGTCGGTATTCTGCTGCACCAGCGAGCGAGCCTCCCATCACTGCTGTTTAGTGAGAACATCACTTATTTTGACCTCTCCTCCGGACGCATCCCTGGCTGAAGGTAGAGAACTCTCTGGCGATATGCCCAAAGTGACATCTGTAACTAAACACTCTCGATCTTTCCAAGGTTTTAGCAGGTTTACATGGTAAAGCTGCTCAGGTTTCCTCCTTCCGGGCTGATACACCCTGTAATTTACCTCCCCCACCTTTTCTCGAACCTCATATGGCCCTTGCCACTTGGCCATGAGCTTACTCTCGGCTGTGGGTACCAGTACTAACACCCGATCGCCCTTGTTAAAAGTCCTGACCATGGCTCTTTTATTATATGTGTGCCTCTAGGCCGCCTGGGCATCTAACAGATGTTATTTTACGATGGGCATGACTGCCGCAATCCGGTCCTGCATACTAGCCACATGTTCAATTATACTCCTATGTGGAGTCGGCTCTTGTTCCCACGTCTCTTTGGCTACGTCCAACAGACCCCTAGGGTGTCTGCCGTACAATAACTGAAAGGGAGATAACCCTGTGGAAGCCTGGGTACCTCACGGACGGCGAACATCAAATAGGGTAGCAACATGTCACAATCCCTTCCGTCCTTAGAAACCACCTTTTTTAACATGGACTTGAGGGTTTTATTGAACCGTTCTACTGGCCCGTTGGTTTGAGGGTGGTACACCGAGGTGTGCAATTGTTTAATTTTTAGCAGATTGCACAGTTCCCTTGTCACCTTGGACATAAAAGGGGTCCCTTGACCGGTCAGGATCTCCTTACGTAGTACAAGGCGACAGAACATGGAAAACAGCTCCCGTGCAATCAGTTTCGCCGAGGTGTGGCGTAGCGGTATAGCCTCCGGGTACCGGGTGGCATAGTCGACGACCACCAGTATATGTTGGTGGCCACGAGCAGATTTTACAATGGGCACTACGAAGTCCATTGCAATCAGTTCAAAAGGTACCTCTATCACTGGCAGAGGTACCAATGGGCTACGGAAACTTGGGGTGGGTGTGGTCAACTGACAATCGGGGCAGGATTCACAGTACTTTTGGACCTCTGCGTAAATCCCCGGCCAAAAGAACCCCTGCAAGATGCGCTCTTGCGTCTTTTTAACCCTTAAGTGTCCACCCAGCAGGTGGGTGTGTGCCAACTCCAGAACCGCCCGACGGTACGACTGAGGTACTGTTCCACGACCTCGTCCCTGATTCTGTCTACCCTATACAGCAACTCACCATTGACTACCATGCGTGAAAATACAGTATCTGCACCGGGCTGTTGAGCTACACCATTTACCTCTAACATCCTTTCCCGTGCCCGAGTCAGAGTAGGATCCTGTAGCTGAGCTGTCCCAAACCACTTCCAGCTCAGGGATTGATGGGGTGTCCTCGACCTCTCCTGCCAGTACCTCTAGGGGAGACCTATCAGGGTCACACTCTGTCCCTAGGTTGGACACCCCTATGGCAGGTACCCTTGACTCGGATTCGTCGGGTACAGCGCTTGTAACAAATTTTACCAGGGGAGAGTGGATTCTGTTTTTCCACAGAGTCCAGAACAGGGGCAGGTCTCTTCCCAACACAGTCCCATAGGGAAGAGTTTTTACCACCCCCACCACGTTTTATGTCGCCACATGGCGTGGACAAACCTACCTCTGCAGTTGGGTACTCTCGGAGGTCCCCATGGATACACACAACCCCGACTGTCTGTCCACTGGGGTTGTCTCCTGCCACCAGCGACCCATGTACCAAAGTCACTAGGGGCAGGGGGCAGTTAGCAACCACATGTCCCGGCCCCTGACACCGCAAACACCTAATGGTGGAGGTACTGTTAGGTCTTATGACCGTTTGGGAGGTAACCGGTCTCCTGCCACTCTGACTCCGGGGTACCCCTTCAGCAGGGGTAAGGTGCTGACTGTCCACAGCAAAGGGGCGTGACCCCTTTCCCGGTTCCTGGGTTGGCAGGGATCGGCGTGACAGCCGCGAGGGGGCAGAGTCTCGGACGCAGTCCTGAGTGGCCGAGTAGTGCTCGATCAGGCTAACCACCTGGTCGAGGGTGCCGGGGTCCCCTTTCCCCACCCAACGTTGGATAGCGGCCGGCAGAGTCCTCACCAGCCGGTCGACCACCACCCTCTCCACCATCTGGGCTGGAGTGAAAGACTCAGGCTGGAGCCACCTCTTTACCAGCTGCAAAAGGTCATAAGCCTGAGACCGGGGGGGTCGGGTCTCCACATAGGCCCATGAAAATACGCGCTGAGCCCTCACGTATGTATTGACCCCCAGTCGGGCAAGGATCTCACCTTTGAGCCTCTAGTAGTCCTGGGCGTCCTCCCGACTGAGGTCGAAGTAGGCCTTTTGGGCATCGCAGACCAGAAACTGAGCCACCACTTCTGCCCACTGGATGGCTGGTAGGTTTTCCCGCTCTGCTGTGCACTCATAAATGGTCAGGAAGGCTTCCATGTCGTCCTCCGGTTCCATTTTCCTTAACGCTGAGCGAACCTTGTCCCGGGCCTCTCGACGTTCCGGGGCTGGTGCCGTCGACGTCTCCCACAGAGCAGCAATCTATTGCAGCAACAGTTCTTTTGTTTTTTGTTGCTGCTGGTACAGTAGCTGCTGCTGCTGATTATGCTGCTGCTCCCGCTCCTGCTGTTGCCGCTGGAGACTCAGGTGCTGCTCCTGCTGTTGCCGCTGAGTGAGTACCAGCTGCTTTAACAGCTCCTCCATTTTGTCCACGGGGTGGAACTGAAAGGTGGCAGGCCGGATTGTGGTCATGCAGCTGCCGGTGAGGTATGCCTCAGTCACAACGCCCGCTTTCTCCACCAAATGGTAAGGCAGCGGTGTTCACACCGTGCAGTAACTGAGGCAGTGACCCAAGCAAGTCCAACATAAACAGCTTTTATTTCAGCAACTCACGGGTTAACAAAAAGTCCTCCGGTTCGCAGCCGGGTTAACAGAAAGTCTATAGACAATGGATGCCGTGGTTAACGGCCGCGCCGGGCCACTCAGAGCCTGACGGGTGCAGAGCCTTCCCAGGCGTGGGTTCAGCTATACACAGTCCTGCCGAGTTTTCCTGCTATCCTCCTAGCAGGTCCCAACACTGAACAACACTAATCCTTACTGCAGGGTTTTTAAAGGACCTGTGGCAAGAGCCATTGGAAACCCGGGTTGGAGGGAGGAGCCCGCCCCACTGCCTTCCTGTAACCTCCTCCAAGAAATGAAGGCCCTGCCGGGTTTTACTAATCAGCCTTAGCCAGATAGCCTGACCAGGTCAATGCTGACCTTCAGTCCTGCATTGCAGCCACATGTGAGTTTGTGACTGCAATGCACTCCAATGGATTTAATAGGACTCTGTACACATTCTGGGTGATATATAACGCCCCTCGTATATGATCCCGGTCACTGCCTCACAAGGGGTACATGGTACCATTCGGAGACACGGGGGGTCTCCTGTGAGCAGAATTCTGCTCGGACAACACAGGGTGAGGATAAAACAGTGTGGCAATACTTGAACCACCAAACAGACAATAACATATAGAACAGTCCCAGCAAAATACCCAAAATGGTGTAAAATCACAAAGTCCCACCCTTCCGCTGACTCGCGGGGATTAAAGCCGCTTAGACTTCGGGGCTTCCAGGGCCGACTACCCCCACCAATGGCACCTCGCTTTTAGCGGGCATCCACAGAGAGGAGGTAATGACAAGCTTAGAAAGCTGACAGTCCATAGAGGTACGTGACCAGGTGACCGGAGGGTTGCAACCTGGCTTCTCTGCACATATCCATGGGTTCCAGGTGACTGGAGGGTCCTAACCTGGCTACTTCAAACATCTCCCTGGGTTCCAAGTGACCGTAGGGTCCCAACCTGTCACGGGTGTGTCAGGTTTGACAGACAGTCATTCTGGATCCGGCTGTAGAAAGTTGCTGCACTTGGCCTTGCAGACACCTTCTTGATCCTTTCATCATGCCTCCCTCTCTAGGACCCAGCAGTGATCTCGACCTCCTGCTGCTAATTAACACACCATAGCTGGATCTTTAAAAACTCTCAGTTTCTTCAGAGAATAGCTTGTGATAGAGTAAATTCCTCTGTTCAGGTCTGGAGTTCTAGCAGTCGGCTAGATTCTTCTTGGAGTTCCTTTGTGGACTTTAGTCGTGATCTTTCTGGTGTCTTCTCAAAGCTAAGTGTAGGGGAGTCAGGGTGTTAGATCTGCCTAGGGGGTCTCCACTCTCCCTTTCCTTAGTTGCTGGGCTTCCCCCCCTTTCCCTTCATCGTATGCTGGGTCCTTCCCATACCTAGCATGACAACCTGGCTACCCCAAACATCTCCATGGGAACAGGTGACCCAAATGTATCCTTGGGGGTCAGATGACCAGATGGTCACAATCCTAGCTTTACCAAACGTATCCATGGGTTCAGTGATATTCAGTGGAACACTTCTGTGTTCTTCCAGCTGGGGCCATGGTCCCCTAAGCTGACATCCTATAGAAAGTCAAATCTGTGTCCCTCTTCATGGGGCCATGTTGTCTTAGCTGTTGCTCTGGCAGTTGACTCTCATTCTTCTTGCAGAAAGATATAAATCACTTTTTATATTTACATCTGTGGCTCAGGTCATCATCCACAGGGGGAGGTGGGATGAGTTTAACTCATTGTTTTGAACATTTAATCGATCTGCACAGTTCATCCTTCTCTGTTTTATGAAAAAAACAAGCCACAGGGCCCACACAATGGTCAATCAACATAATTAGTAAACATCCATTATTCAATGACCCTGCACCCGTTTTGCAAAGCTAGTAGACAATAAGTTGCAGTACATATCAACTCAAGTGTCAACATCCAGGTTTATACAAACAATAGTCTGTGCTTCTTGACCAACCACAAATTAAAAAGTCAACAAAAAAATAATAGCGTATGTCTCCTGGCCTACTGAATTTATGTCTGGAAAATTGAGATCAAATGCTGTGTCGTCACATAGCATAGTGTGTTTAGAAGCAGTGCTGTGGGGACAGCACTCTAAAGTAAATTCTTAAACAGGGCTGTGGAGCTGGAGTCGGAGTCTGTGTCCATTTTGGTGGAGTCGGAATCGGAGTCGGTATAAAATAGACCAATTCCAACTCCTAAAATATATAATAAACTGGGTACAGTAGTTCAATGCAGTTTGTGGGGAATATTTTTTTTCATAAGAATTTGGGAAAGTTATGAAATGTCCTGTAAATATCTGTCCTATCCCTGATCTAAGGATCTAGACTTTTAGCTGAGATGAATCTGAGCTACAGTAAATTTATCACATAAACATGAGCCATGTATGAGGGAATCGGAGTCGTGGAGTTGGAGTCGGAGGTTTGGCTTACCGACTCCACAGCCCTGTTCTTAAACCTTTATTAAATATATGCATTAAAAACTGAACTAACAACATATATATACTTAAATCTAAGGAAAAAAAAATAAGCTGAATGGCTTGTTGTGGATGTACAGTTGAAACCAGAAGTTTACATACACTATATAAAAAGACACATATGCATGTTTTTCTCAATATCTGACATGAAATCAGAATAAACCTTTCCCATTTTAGGTCAATTAAGATTACCATAATTTTTAATATTTGACAAATGCCAGAATAATGAGAGAGAATGTTTTAAGGCGTTTTTATTACTTACTTCAAAGTCAAAAGTTTACATACTATGCCTTTAAACAATTCTGGATTGTCCATATGATGATGCCATGTGTTTGGAAGCTTTTTGGCAACAGCTGAGTTGATTAGAGACACACCTGTGGATGTATTTTAATGCACACCTGAAACACACTACTTATTTGTTCAGCATCATGTGAAAGTCTAATGAAATTAGTCAAGATATCACAAAGAGAATTGTGGACTTGCACAAGTTTGGCTCATCCTTGGGTACAATTTCAAGATACCTGAAGGTACCTCGTTCATCTGTACAAACAATTATACGCAAGAACAAACAAGATGGGAATGTCCAGCCATCATACGGCTCAGGAAGTAGACGAGTTCTGTGTCCCACAGATGAACGTGCTTTGGTCCAACATGTGCATATTAAACCATGGACAAAAGCAAAAGACCCTGTGAAGATGATGGCGGAAGCTGGTAAGATTGTGTCAATAACCACAGTGAATCAAGTACGGTATTAACATGGGCTGAAAGGCCACTTTTGCAGGAAGAAGCCATTACTCCAAATGAAACAAAAAAAAGCCAGATTAATGTTTGCAAATGCACAAAGGAACAAAGGCCTTAATTTTTGGAGACATGTCCTGTGGTCTGATGAAACTAAAATTGAACTTTTTGGGCATAATGACCATTGTTACGTTTGGAGGAAAAAGGGAGAAGATTGGAAGCCTAAAAACACCATCCCAAATGTGAAACACGGGGGTGGCAGCAACATATTGTGGAGTTGTTTTGCTGCAAGAGGGACTGGTACACTTCACAAAATAGATGGCATCATGAGAAAAGAAGATTATGTGGCAATACTGAAGCAACATCTCAGCCAGGAAGTTAAAGCTTGAGCGGAAATGGGTCTTCCAAATGGACAATGACCCGAAGCATACTGCCAAAATGGTAACAAAGTGACTTGAGGATAACAAAGTCAATGTTTTAGAGTGCCCATCACATAGCCCTGATCTCAATCCTATTGAAAATTTTTTGCAAAGCTGAAAAGGCAGGTGCGAGCCTTTTCCGTTTTTGCATTTTTGTTTCTTGCTCCCCTTGTTCCCAGAGTCATAGAGTTTTTATTTTTTGGTCAATATGGCCGTGTGAGGGCTTATTTTTTGCGGGATGAGTTGTACTTTTGAACGACATTACTGGTTTTACCATATCGCGTATGGGAAAACAGGAATAAAATTCTAAGTGCGGTGAAATTGTGAAAAAAGTGCAATATGATAGATTTTTTTTAATTTTTTTTTACCACGTTTACTGAATGCTAAAACTGACCTGCGATTATTATTCTCCAGGTCATTACGAGTTCGTAGAGACCAAATATGTATAGGTTCTTTTTTTATTTAAATGGTGAAAAAAAAATCCAAAGTTTGGGATCTGGGGCCGGGTGAGGGCTTATTTTTTGCGCGCCGAGCTGAAGTTTTAATTTATACCATTTTGGGGTAGATCTGATGTTTTGATCGCCCGTTATTGAATTTTATTACAATGTTGCGGCGACCAAAAAATGTAATTCTGGCGTTTTGAATTTTTTTCTCATTACGCCGTTTACCGATCGGATTAATTCTTTTTTTATATTGAAAGATCGGGTGATTCTGAACACGGCAATACCAAATATGTGTATGTGTTTTTTTTTTAATTATTTTATTTTGAATGGGGCGAAAAGGGGGTGATTTAAACTTTTATATTTTAAATTTTTTTTAAATATTTTTAAAAACATTTTTTTTCACTTTTTTCTTGCTTCTATAGTCTCCATAGGAGACTAGAAGCAGCACTTGTCTGATCGCCTCTGCTACATAGAGGTGATGAGCAGATCACCTCTATGTAGCAGAAATGCCCCTGTGCTATGAGCGCCGACCACTAGGTGGTGCTCATAGCGATCAGCACATGACAACCACTGGGGTCTGCTGCAGACCCAGGGTTGTCATGCACACCCATCAGTGACCCGGTGTCACCGATGGGCGGGATAAGTGATGCGCTTCCGGTGCGGCGATGTTAAATGCCGCTGTCAGAGATTGACAGCGGCATTTAGCATGTTAACAGCCGCGGGTGGATCGCAATTCCACCCGCGGCTGTTGCAGGCACATGTCAGCTGTAAAAATCAGCTGACATGTGCCCGGTTCAGTGTGGGCTCAGCGCCGGAGCCCGCGATTAACAGGGGGTGACAGCCTGGTGCGTACTAATACACCACAGGCTGTAAAGGGGTTAAGGGCAATGGTGCCAAATACTAATGAAATGTATGTAAACTTTTGCCTTTGCAGTAAGTAATAAAAATGCCTTAAAACATTCTCTCTCATTATTCTGGTATTTGGCAGATATTAAAAATTATGGTAATCCTAATTGACCTAAAACGGGAAAGGTTTATTCTGATTTCATGTCAGATATTGAGAAATACATGCAGATGTGTCTTTTTTATATAGTGTATGTAAACTTCTGGTTTCAACTGTGTATAAACAGATGTAAACAAAGATGTTGCTGAATAATTGATACAGTCACTACCGTACCCTATCCTGTACCTAAGCAAAGCTGATACTGCCTAAACGGGGAGGCTGGCAGACTAAGGAACAACAATGGCGTCCCCGCTCACTGGTGGTTGTCCCTCAAAAGCCCTAGTTGACCCTGATAGATAGATAGAGAGATATATATATATATATATATATATATATATATATATATATATATATATATATATATATATATAAAAATGCACTGATAAATTTAATAGGACCAGATATGCCTCATGGTATATACAGTGGGGAAAATAAGTATTTAATACACTGCTGATTTTGCAAGTTTTCTCACCTACAAAGAATGGAGTGGTCTGTAATTTTTATCGCAGGTACACTTCAACTGTGACAGACAGAATATAAAAATAAAAAAACAGACAATCACATTGTATGATTTTTTAAATTGCATTTTATTGCATGAAATAAGTATCTGATCGCCTACTAACCAGCAAGAATTCTGGCTCTCATAGACCAGTTAGTTTTTCTTTAAGAAGCCCTCCTACTCTGCCCTCATTACCTGTATTAATTGCATTTGGTTGAATTCGTTATCTGTATAAAAGACACGTCCACACAATCACTCAATCACACTCCAGCCTCTCTAACATGGCCAAGACCAAAGAGCTAAGGGACAAAATTGTAGACCTGCACAAAGCTGGGATGGGCTATAGGACAATAGGCAAGCAGCCTACTGAGAGGGCAACAACTGTTGGCACAATTATTAGAAAATGGAATAAACACAAGATGACTGTCAATTTTCCTCGGTCTGGGGCTCCATGCAAGATCTCACCTCGTGGGGTAAGGATGATTTTGAGAAAGGTCAGGAATCAGCTCATAACTAGATGGGAGGAACTGATAATTGACCTGATGAGAGCTGGGACCACATTGTCAAACATTACTGTTATTAACACACTACGTTGACATTGATTAAAATCCTGCAGGGCACACAAGGTCCCCCTGCTCATGTCAGCACACATCCAGACCCCTTTGAAGTTTGCCAATGACCATCTGGATCATCCAAAGGAGGCATGGGAGAAGGTCATGTGCTCAGATAAGACCAAAATAGAACTTTTTAGTATCAACTACACTGCCATGTTTGTAAGAAGAAGGATATGGATACAACCCCAAGGACACCGTCCCAACTGTGAAGCAGGGTGGGAGAAACATCATACTTTGAGGGTGCTTTTCTGCAAAGTGGACAGGACGATGGCACCATATTGAAGGGAGGATGGATGGGATCATATATTGAGCGATTTTGACCAACAACCTCCTTCTCTCAGTAAGAACACTGAAGATGGGTCGCAGCTGGGTCTTCCAGCATGAAAATGAGTTGAAACACACAGCCAGGGCAACCAAAAAGGATCTCCGTAAGAAGCATTTTAAGGTTCTGGAGTGGCCTAGCCAGTCTCCAGACCTGAACCCAATAGAAAATCTTCTGAGGGAGCTGAACTCAATGTTGTCCAGTGACAGCCCTGAAATCTGGAAGATCTGGTGAAGATCTGTATGGAGGAGTTGGCCAAAATCCCTCCTGCAGTGTGGGCAAACCTGGTCAAGAACTATAGGAAATGTCTGACAAACAAAGGCTTCTAGACCAAATATTAAGTTCTGTTTGTCTATTGTATTAAATCCTTATTTCATGCAATTAAATGCAAATTAATTATGTAAAAATCATACAATGTGATTTTCTGGATTTTGTTTTAGATTCTGTCTTACCATTGAAGTGTACCTATGATAAAAATTACAGCCCTCTCGATTCTTTGTAGGTGGGAAAACTTGCAAAATCGGCAGTGTATCAAATACTTATTTTCCCCACTGTATATAGGAAAGAGTATGGACTCATCAAAGAATGTTTCTATAATCCGCCCTGATGCGTTTCCCCAACAGGTTCAACAGGAGGCTTGATACAGTCAGGTGTCCATGTTTAAATATCCCACTTCATCCAAAACCCCTCCCCAGACTAGGAGACCCATTCCCTTTCCTAGAGGTGAATTGTCACAGGATATATAGAATGGAGTCTGTCTACAATAATGTACTGCGCCTGCGCTACTTCTCATGCGCTAGAGGTTCGATAATGTCCATCACCTAGTGTGCATGTCCGGAAGTGACGCGCTTTACACTGAAACGCCAGATAAACTGATTGCCGCCACGCCACTTGTACCCGTGACTGCTCATGCCCGTAGTTATGTGTTCCACGCCGGAGAGCATAATGGCCTATATGTGTCCGGACCATCACCCTTGTCAGTAGATAAAAGTAACATATGGTTAGAGGCTGCGATTACAGTTAGAGTGAGCCGGAGAATTCATTGTATATCTGATATTGTAGATTTCATCTTGTAATCTCCCTGTTCTGCATTTTTCACTGTTGCTATAGTTATCATAATTCCCCCATATCAGGGACATAAATAATTATATTAGTTACTTCCACATTGTGTATGTCTGTGCGTTGTATCCGTTCACCTGATTACAGGGGCATAATGGGGGCATTACACTGTGTGGGGGGCATCATATATACTGCATAAGGGGCATAATGGGGGCATTACACTGTGTGGGGGCATCATACATACTGAATAAGGGGCATAATGGGGGAATTACACTGTGTGGGGGCATCATACATACTGCTTAAGGGGCATAATGGGGGCATTACACTGTGTGGGGGCATCATACATACTGCATAAGGGTCATAAGGAGGGCATTACATTGCGTGGGGGGCATCATACATACTGCATAAGGGGCATAATGGGGGCATTACACTGTGTGGAGGCATCATACATCCTATATAAGGGGCATAATGGGGGCATTACACTGTGGGGGCATCATACATCCTGCATAAGGGGCATAATGGGGGCATTACACTGTGTGGAGGGCATCATACATAATACATAAGGGGCATTACATTGTGTGGGGGCATCATACATCCTGCATAAGGGGCATAATGGGGGCATTACACTGTGGGGGCATCATACATCCTGCATAAGGGGCATAATGGGGGCATTACACTGTGTGGGGACATCATACATACTGTATAAGGGGCATAATGGGGACATTACACTGTGTGGGGGGATCATACATCCTGCATAAGGAGCATAATGGGGGCATTACACTGTTTGGGGGCATCATACATCCTGCATAAGGGGCATAATGGGGGCATTACACTGTGTGGGGGCATCATACATCCTGCATAAGGAGCATAATGGGGGCATTACACTGTGTGGGGGCATCATACATCCTGCATAAGGGGCATAATGGGGGCATTACACTGTGTGGGGGCATCATACATACTGCATAAGGGGCATAATGAGGGCATTACACTGTGTGGGGGCATCATACATCCTGCATAAGGGGCATAAAGAGGGCATTACATTGTGTGGGGGGCATCATATATACTGCATAAGGGGCATAATGGGGACATTACACTGTAGGGGGAATCATAAATACTGCAGAAGGGGCATAATGGGGGCATCATACATCCTGCATAAGGGGCATAATGGGGGCATTACACTGTGTGGAGGGCATCATACATAATACATAAGGGGCATAATGGGGGCATTACATTGTGTGGGGGCATCATACATCCTGCATAAGGGGCATAATGGGGGCATTACACTGTGGGGGGCATCATACATCCTGCATAAGGGGCATAATGGGGGCATTACACTGTGTGGGGGCATCATACATCCTGTATAAGGGAAATAATGGGGGCATTACACTGTGTGGGGGCATCATACATCCTGCATAAGGGGCATAATGGGGGCATTACACTGTGTGGGGGGCATCATACATCCTGCATAAGGAGCATAATGGGGGCATTACACTGTGGGGCAGTAAAGGGGTCCTGTACTATGAGAACAATACGTTTCCCCCCTTCCTGTCTCCATAGTTGGGTCGTATGCATCTATTACAGGAAACAGAACAAAAACCTTACGATTCTTATAAAGGGGCAACACAAGACCCCAAAAGAGTCTCCGAGCTGAAGGGGTTAATGCCCCCTGCGCCCAGTAATGGGGGATCTCCACATACCTCCACCTGCAGAGCCGCCACCACATATATGGCTGCTCTGTGCGCACAGGACCTGTGATGAGGTCACAGGAGGGAGGAGTCAGGGGTCACATGATCAGGGGCCTCAGTGGATGCAGGACTCTGCTGTGCTGGTTGTCATGGTGCTGGATGAAGTTGTCTGCTGACGATAGATAATGTGTCTCTCCATAATCAGGATTACACAGTAGTGAAGAAGACCTCTAGTGAGCGCTGTCAGGACCCTGTGTCTGAGGGATGTGAAAGACCCCCGAGCCCAATCACAGGGCCTACCCCTCACCCCATTATACATGAGGACATCAATGACCAGAAGATCCTAGAACTCACCTACAAGATGATTGAGCTGCTGACTGGAGAGGTGACACTGCTGGGAATGCTGGGACATTATACAGTAACTCTATGAAGGGATCTGGGGGATGACGGTATCATTGTATGTGTCAGGTTCCTATAATATGTCAGGATGTCGCCGTCTATTTCTCCATGGAGGAGTTGGAGTATTTAGAAGGACACAAAGATCTGTACAGGGACATCATGATGGAGGTTCCCCAGCCCCTCACATCACCAGGTAATAGATAGGACTAAATACACACGGCCTATAATTATCTGTATGTAAAGAATGAATTCAGTCCCTGTATGTGTTTCCTCCAGATCTATCCAGTAAGAGGACAACACCAGAGAGATGTCCCCATCCTCTTCTTCCACAGGACTGTAAACAAGAAGATCCTAATGTTCGTCAGGATCATCAGGTAGATGGAGAGAAGGTGTCATGAGATCTCCCCTATGATGTGTAGACGGCTGTGAAGGTCTTGTGCTCAGTCTTGTTTTATCCACCAGTATTATATGTTTTATACTTGTGTAATGAGAACGGTGTTGATGGCAGGATTAGAGCTGATCATAGATGAGACTTCTCCATCTGTCTGTGACTTCAGGGTGAAGATCTGACCCATATTAATACTACAGAGACATATGTGAGGGGTGATGAGCAGTGTAAAGAGGAAATTCCTACATATGACTACACAGGTGAATAGTGACCACTAAATGCAGAGAAGTCACAGATTCTTCTCATGGGAATATATACACTGCTCAAAAAAATAAAGGGAACACTTAAACAACAGAATATAACTCCAAGTAAATCAAACTTCTGTGAAATCGAACTGTCCACTTAGGAATCAACACTGATTGACAATCAATTTCACATGCTGTTGTGCAAATGGAATAGACAATAGATGGAAATTATTGACAATTATCAAGACACCCTCAATAAAGGAGTGGTTCTGCAGGTGGGGACCACAGACCACATCTCAGTACCAATGCTTTCTGGCTGATGTTTTGGTCACTTTTGAATGTTGGTTGTGCTTTCACACTCGTGGTAGCATGAGACGGACTCTACAACCCACAGAAGTTGCTCAGATAGTGCAGCTCATCCAGGATGGCACATCAATGCGAGCTGTGGCAAGAAGGTTTGCTGTGTCTGTCAGCGTAGTGTCCAGAGGCTGGAGGCGCTACCAAGATACAGGCCAGTACACCAGGAGACGTGGAGGGGGCCGTAGGAGGGCAAAAACCCAGCAGCAGGACCGCTACCTCCGCCTTTGTGCAAGGAGGAACAGGAGGAGCACTGCCAGAGCCCTGCAAAATGACCTCCAGCAGGCCACAAATGTGCATGTGTCTGCATAAATGGTTAGAAACCGACTCCATGAGGGTGGTATGAGCGCCCGATGTCCACAGATGGGGGTTGTGCTCACAGCCCAATACCGTGCAGGACGCTTGGCATTTGCCACAGAACAGCAGGATTGGCAAAGTCGCCACTGGCGCCCTGTGCTATTCACAGATGAAAGCAGGTTCACACTGAGCACATGTGACAGACGTGACAGAGTCTGGAGATGCCGTGGAGAGCAATCTGCTTCCTGCAACATCCTTCAGCATGACCGGTTTGGCAGTGGGTCAGTAATGCTGTGGGGTGGCATTTCTTTGGAGGGCTGCACAGCCCTCCATGTGCTCGCCAGAGGTTGCCTGACTGCCATTAGGTACCAAGATGAGATCCTCAGACCCCTTGTGAGACCATATGCTGGTGTGGTTGGCCCTGGGTTCCTACTAATGCAGGACAATGCCAGACCTCATGTGGCTGGAGTGTGTCAGCAGTTCCTGCAAGATAAAGGCATTGAAACTATGGACTGGCCCGCCCTTTCCCCAGATCTGAATCCGATTGAGCACATCTGGGACATCATGTCTCGCTCCATCCACCAACATCACGTTGCACCACAGACTGTCCAGAAGTTGGCGGATGCTTTAGTCCAGGTCTGGGAGGAGATCGCACAGGAGACCATCCGCAACCTCATTAGGAGCATGCCCAGGCGTTGTAGGGAGGTCATACAGGCACGTGGAGGCCACACACAATACTGAACCTCATTTTGACTTGTTTTAAGGACATTACATCAAAATTGGATCAGCCTGTAGGGTGTTTTTCCACTTTAATTTTTGGGGTTACTCCAAATCCAGGCCTCCATTGGTTAATAAATTTGATTTCCATTGATGATTTTTGGGTGATTTTGTTGTCAGCACATTCAGCTTTGTACAGAACAAAGTATTCAATGAGAATATTTCATTCATTCAGATCTAGGATGTGTTATTTAAGTGTTCCCTTTATTTTTTTGAGCAGTGTATATGTGCCACATCAAAGGTAATTTGTATCCAATAAAATATAAGCTGGGTGACAGTTCTTTGTAAAACAACAACGATAAAGGATAAGACAAAATTACTTGGAGGGTGAGGGCTTTTTAGCTCCTTTACTTTAACCGGACAAAACCATCGGTCTGGATGGGTTTTTATACCATATAGATGTTTTTTTTAGACTTAGATGCTTTTTTAAAAACAATAACATAAATAATGATGTAAATATATAAGGTGCTTTCTTGAATCTCCAGTAGATTGACAATTGAGATCAGAAGCAAATATTTAGCTCTTTTGGTCAGAATGGAACATGCATTATGGTTGTACGTTCATTTTCTCCCATCCGATTAAAACTTGTGAACATTTGTCTTTTTTCATTCGTATTAACTATGTAAATATGTCAGATAATATTACTGTGTGATAACATGGAGGTATACAGCCAAACAAGAGAAGATTCCTAGGAGGATGGAAGGTCAGTGCCATGGGTGTCGAGAACGCTGCACACCTTCCTTCTGGTGCAGATTTACTTCTGTTGAATCTGCTCAAAATATTCATCCGAAAGAGATTAAATGCTGGAAATATCTTCTGGTTTATCCAGCCTCAGAAAGCCTTTAATAATAATAATAATTTATATTTATATAGCACCAACATATTCCGCAGCACTGTACAATTAAGCAGGGACATGTACAGACAATAAATTCAATACAATGTAAGACAGTTAAACAGTTAAATTAGGAGTGAGGTCCCTGCTCGCAAAATTACATTCTACAAGGAAATGGGGGGGACACAATAGGTGGAAAGTGCTTGTTATTTCAGGTCGGGCAATTATAATAAATAGGGATTTTCATATCAGTATGTTTAAATGCAATACTCAAGTATCGAGTGCAGTTATCATGTGCATGGAGGGTGTGGAGACAGATGAAGAGTAGGGCGCAGATTCTGAATAATATTTAGAAGGAGGGGACATGGGAAAGTTAGTTTACTGAGTAGTTGACGTGCTAGGCTTTTTTAAGCTGAAGGGTTTTTAAAGCACGCTTGAAGACGTGGTGGCTAGGCATCAGTCGGATCGTCTGGGGTAGTGCATTCCAGAGAACTGGCGCAGCGCGAGAGAAGTCTTGGAGACGGAGGTGCAAGGTTCGGATTATGGGGGATGTTAGTCTTAGGTCATTTGTAGAACGGAGGACACGTGTAGGGCGATAGACAGAGATGAGAGAGGAATTTAAGGCGGTGCAGAACTGTGGAGAGCTTTGTGGGTGAGAGCGATGAGTTTATATTGGACCCTGTAGCAAATGGGCAACCAGTGTAATGACTGGCACAAGGTGGAGGCATCGGTGAAGCGGCTGGACAGAAATACGACCCTGGCTGCCGCATTCAGGATGGATTGGAGAGGAGAAAGTTTGGTAAGAGGGAGACCGATCAGAAGAGAGTTGCAGTAGTCCAGACAACAGTGAATAAGAGCGAAAGTAAGAGTTTTAGCAGTTTCAAAGATGAGAAAAGGTCGAATTCTGGAGATGTTTTTAAGATGCAGGTGACAAGAGTGAGTGAGTGATTGGATATGGGGGGTAAAGGAAAGGTTAGTGTCGAATATGACCCCAGGGAGCTGAACTCAATGTTGTCCAGTGACAGCCCTGAAATCTGAAAGATCTGGAGAAGATCTGTATGGAGGAGTTGGCCAAAATCCCTGCTGCAGTGTGGGCAAACCTGGTCAAGAACTATAGGAAATGTCTGACAAACAAAGGCTTCTAGACCAAATATTAAGTTCTGTTTGTCTATTGTTTTAAATCCTTATTTCATGCAATTAAATGCAAATTAATTGTGTAAAAATCATACGATGTGATTTTCCGGATTTTGTTTTAGATTCTGTCTCTCACAGTTGACGTGTACCTATGATAAAAATTACAGACCTTTCGATTCTTTGTAGGTGGGAAAACTTGCAAAATAGGCAGTGTATCAAATACTTATTTTCCCCACTGTATATAGGAAAGAGTATGGACTAATCAAAGAATGTTTCTATAATCCGCCCTGATGCGTTTCCCCAACAGGTTCAACAGGAGGCTTGATACAGTCAGGTGTCCATGTTTAAATATCCCACTTCATCCAAAACCCCTCCCCAGACTAGGAGACCCATTCCCATTCCTAGAGGTGAATTGTCATAAGACATATAGAATGGAGTTTGTCTACAATAATATACTGCGCCTGCGCTACTTCTCATGCGCTAGAGGTTCGATAATATCCATCCCCTAGTGTGCATGTCTGGAAGTGACACGCTTTACACTGATAAGCCAGATAAACAGATTGCAGCCCAACCTCTCGTACCCGTGACTGCGCATGCCCGTAGTTATGTGTTCCACGCCGCAGAGCATAATGGCCTATATGTGTCCGGACCAACACCCTTGTCAGTAGATAAAGTAACATATGGTTAGAGGCTGCGATTACAGTTAGAGTGAGCCGGAGAATTCACTGTATATCTGATATTGTAGATTTCATCTTTGTAATCTCCCTGTTCTGCATTTTTCACTGTTGCTATAGTTATCACAATTCCCCCATATCAGGGACATAAATAATTATATTGGTTACTTCCACCTTGTGTTTGTCTGTGCATTGTATCCGGTCACCTGATTACAGGGGCATAATGGGGGCATTACACTGTGTGGGGGGCATCATATATACTGCATAAGGGGCATAATGGGGGTATTACACTGTGTGGGGGCATCATACATACTGCATAAGGGGCATAATGGGGGCATTACACTGTGGGGGGCATCATAAATACTGCATAAGGGGCATAATGGGGGCATTACACTGTGGGGGCATCATACATCCTGCATAAGGGGCATAATGGGGGCATTACACTGTGTGGGGCATCATACATCCTGCATAAGGGGCATAATGGGGGCATTACACTGTGTGGGGGGCATCATACATACTGCATAAGGGGCATAATGGGGGCATTACACTGTGTGGGGGCATCATACATACTGCATAAGGGGCATAATGGGGGCATTACACTGTGGGGGCATCATAAATACTGCATAAGGGGCATAATGGGGGCATTACACTGTGGGGGCATCATACATACTGCATAAGGGGCATAATGGGGGCATTACACTGTGTGGGGGCATCATACATACTGCATAAGGGGCATAATGGGGGCATTACACTGTGGGGGCATCATACATCCTGCATAAGGGGCATAATGGGGGCATTACACTGTGGGGCCAGTAAAGGGGCCCTGTACTATGAGAACAATACGTTTCCTCCTTTCCTGTCTCCATAGTTGGGTCGTATGTATCTATTACAGGAAACAGGACAAAAATCTTATGATTCTTATAAAGGGGCAACACAAGACCCCAAAAGAGTCTCTGTGCTGAAGGGGTTAATGCCCCCTGCGCCCAGTAATGGGGAATCTCCACATACCTCCACCTGCAGAGCCGCCACCACATATATGGCTGCTCTGTGCGCACAGGAGCTGTGATGAGGTCACAGGAGGGGAGGAGTCAGGGGTCACATGATCAGGGGCCTCAGTGGATGCAGGACTCTGCTGTGCTGGTGGTCATGGTGCTGGATGAAGTTGTCTACTGACGATAGATAATGTGTCTCTCCATAACCAGGATTACACAGTAGTGAAGAAGACCTCTAGTGGGCGCTGTCAGGACCCTGTGTCTGAGGGATGTGGAAGACCCCCGAGCCCAATCACAGGGCCTCCATCTCACCCCCTGATATATGAGGACATCAATGGCCAGAAGATCCTAGAACTCATGAAGGGATCGAGGGAATGACGGTATCATTGTATTTGTCAGGTTCCTATAAGGTGTCCAAATGTCGCAGTCTAAGGACACAAAGATCTGTGCAAGAACGTCATGATGGAGGTTCCCCAGCCCCTCACATCACCAGGTAATAGACAGGACTAAATACACACGGCCTATAATTATCTGTATGTAAAGAATGAATTCAGTCCCTGTATGTGTTTCCTCCAGATCTATCCAGTAAGAGGACAACACCAGAGAGATGTCCCCGTCCTCTTATTCCACAGGACCGTAAACAAGAAGACATCAATGTTCCTCAGGATCATCAGGTAGAGGGAGAGAAGGTGTCATGAGATCTCCCCTATGATGTGTAGACCTCTGTGTAGGTCTTGTGTTCAGTCTTGTTTTATCCACCAGTATTATATGTTTTATACTTGTATAATGAGAACGGTGGAGATGGCAGGATTAGAGCTGATCATAGATGTGACTTCTCATCTGTCTGTGACTTATACAATATTTGTTTCAGGGTGAAGATCTGACCCACATTAATACTACAGAGACATATGTGAGGGGTGATGAGCGGTGTAAAGAGGAAATTCCTACATATGACCACCCAGGTGAGTAGTAACCACTAAATGCAGAGAAGTCACAGATTCTTCTCATGGGAATATATACACTGCTCAAAAAAAAAAGGGAACACTTAAACAACAGACTATAACTCCAAGTAAATCAAACTTCTGTGAAATCAAACTGTCCACTTAGGAAACAACACTGATTGACAATCAATTTCACATGCTGTTGTGCAAATGGAATAGACAATAGATGGAAATTATTGGCAATTATCAAGACACCCTCAATAAAGGAGTGGTTCTGCAGGTGGGGACCACAGACCACATCTCAGTACCAATGCTTTCTGGCTGATGTTTTGGTCACTTTTGAATGTTGGTTGTGCTTTCACACTCGTGGTAGCATGAGACGGACTCTACAACCCACAGAAGTTGCTCAGATAGTGCAGCTCATCCAGGATGGCACAGCAATGCGAGCTGTGGCAAGAAGGTTTGCTGTGTCTGTCAGCGTAGTGTCCAGAGGCTGGAGGCGCTACCAGGAGACAGGCCAGTACACCAGGAGACGTGGAGGGGGCCGTAGGAGGGCAACAACCCAGCAGCAGGACCGCTACCTCTGCCTTTGTTCAAGGAAGAAGAGGAGGAGCACTGCCAGAGCCCTGCAAAATGACCTCCAGCAGGCTGCAAATGTGTATGTGTCTGCATAAACGGTTAGAAACCGACTCCATGAGGGTGGTATGAGGGACCGACGTCCACAGATGGGGGTTGTGCTCACAGCCCAACACCGTGCAGGACGCTTTGCATTTGCCACAGAACAGCAGGATTGGCAAAGTCGCCACTGGCGCCCTGTGCTGTTCACAGATGAAAGCAGGTTCACACTGAGCACATGTGACAGACGTGACAGAGTCTGGGGATGCCGTGGAGAGCAATCTGCTTCCTGCAACATCCTTCAGCATGACCGGTTTGGCAGTGGGTCAGTAATGCTGTGGGGTGGCATTTCTTTGGAGGGCTGCACAGCCCTCCATGTGCTCGCCAGAGGTAGCCTGACTGCCATTAGGTACCAAGATGAGATCCTCAGACCCCTTGTGAGACCATATGCTGGTGCGGTTGGCCCTGGGTTCCTCCTAATGCAGGACAATGCCAGACCTCATGTGGCTGGAGTGTGTCAGCAGTTCCTGCAAGATAAAGGCATTGAAACTATGGACTGGCCCGCCCGTTCCCCAGACCTGAATCTGATTGAGCACATCTGGGACATCATGTCTCGCTCCATCCACCAATGTCACATTGCACCACAGACTGTCCAGGAGTTGGCGGTTGCTTTAGTCCAGGTCTGGGAGGAGATCCCACAGGAGACCATCCTCAACCTCATCAGGAGCAAGCCCAGGCGTTGTAGGGAGGTCATACAGGCACGTGGAGGCCACACAATACTGAGCCTCACTTTGACTTGTTTTAAGGACATTACATCAAAATTGGATCAGCCTGTAGGGTGTTTTTCCACTTTAATTTTGGGGGTGACTCCAAATCCAGGCCTCCATTAGTTAATAAATTTGATTTCCATTGATGATTTTTGGGTGATTTTGTTGTCAGCACATTCAACTTTGTACAGAACAAAGTATTCAATGAGAATATTTAATTCATTCAGATCTAGGATGTGTTATTTGAGTGTTCCCTTTATTTTTTTGAGCAGTGTATATGCGCCACATCAAAGGTAATTTGTATCCAATAAAATATAAGCTGATCGACAGTTCTTTGTAAAACAACAACGATAAAGGATAAGACAAAATTACTTGGAGGGTGAGGGCTTTTTAGCTCCTTTACTTGAACTAGACAAGACCATCGGTCTGGATGGGTTTTTATACCATATAGATGTTTTTTAGACTTAGATGCTTTTTTAAAAACAATAACATAAATAATGATGTAAATATATAAGGTGCTTTCTTGAATCTCCAGTAGATTGACAATTGAGATCAGAAGCAAATATTTAGCTCTTTTGGTCAGAACGGAACATGCATTATGGTTGTACGTTCATTTTCTCCCATCCGATTAAAACTTGTGAACATTTGTCTTTTTTCATTCGTATTAACTATGTAAATATGTCAGATAATATTACTGTGTGATAACATGGAGGTATACAGCCAAACAACAGAAGATTCCTAGGAGGATGGAAGGTCAGTGCCATGGGTGTCGAGAACGCTGCTCACCTTCCTTCTGGTGCAGATTTACTTCTGTTTAATCTGCTCAAAATATTCATCCGAAAGAGATTAAATGCTGGAAATATCTTCTGGTTTATCCAGCCTCAGAAAGCCTTTAAAAATAATAATAATTTATATTTATATAGCACCAACATATTCCGCAGCACTGTACAATTAAGCAGGGACATGTACAGACAATAAATTCAATACAATGTAAGACAGTTAAACAGTTAAATTAGGAGTGAGGTCCCTGCTCGCAAAATTACATTCTACAAGGAAATGGGGGGGACACAATAGGTGGAAAGTGCTTGTTATTTCAGGTCTGGCAATTATAATAAATAGGGATTTTCATATCAGTATGTTTAAATGCAATACTCAAGTATCGAGTGCAGTTATCATGTGCATGGAGGGTGTGGAGACAGATGAAGAGTAGGGCGCAGATTCTGAATAAGATTTAGAAGGAGGGGACAGGGGAAAGTTAGTTTACTGAGTAGTTGACGTGCTAGGCTTTTTTAAGCTGATGGGTTTTTAAAGCACGCTTGAAGACGTGGTGGCTAGGCATCAGTCGGATCGTCTGGGGTAGTGCATTCCAGAGAACTGGTGCAGCGCGAGAGAAGTCTTGGAGACGGATGTGCAAGGTTCGGATTATGGGGGATGTTAGTCTTAGGTCATTTGTAGAACGGAGGACACGTGTAGGGCGATAGACAGAGATGAGAGAGGAATTTAAGGCGGTGCAGAACTGTGGAGAGCTTTGTGGGTGAGAGCGATGAGTTTATATTGGACCCTGTAGCAAATGGGCAACCAGTGTAATGACTGGCACAAGGTGGAGGCATCGGTGAAGCGGCTGGACAGAAATACGACCCTGGCTGCCGCATTCAGGATGGATTGGAGAGGAGAAAGTTTGGTAAGAGGGAGACCGATCAGAAGAGAGTTGCAGTAGTCCAGACAACAGTGAATAAGAGCGAAAGTAAGAGTTTTAGCAGTTTCAAAGATGAGAAAAGGTCGAATTCTGGAGATGTTTTTAAGATGCAGGTGACAAGAGTGAGTGAGTGATTGGATATGGGGGGTAAAGGAAAGGTTAGTGTCGAATATGACCCCAAGGCGTGCTGCTTGGGAGTTATGGTTGAACCCTCCAAGGTAATTTCAATGTTAGGTAGAGTTAGGTTAGTAGAGGGGAGAAACACAAGAAGTTTAGTTTTGGAGAGATTCAGCTTAAGATAGAAGAAGGACATGATGTTAGACACAGCAGACAAATAATCCTTGGTATTTTGTATTAGGTTAGGGTGATGTCAGGGGAAGAAGTGTATGATTGGGTGTCGTCAGCATAGAGATAATGAAACCCAAATCTGCTGATGGTTTGTCCAATCGGGGCAGTGTATAGAGAGAAGAGGAGAGGGCCTCTTCTCTCTGAACATCTGTTTAAAGGGGGCCTCCATTCCATCAGAGAATTCACACAGGGGGGAAGCCATTCTCATGTTCAGAATGTGGGAAACGATATAATAATAAAACACATCTTGCCAGACATCAGTGGGTTCACACAGGGGTGAAGCCATTTTCATGTTCAGAGTGTGGGGCATTTTTTACCGATAAATCATCTCTTGTTAACCATTAAAGTGTTCATACAGGATCAATGCCATATTCATGTTCAGAATGTGGGAAATGTTTTAGTCAGAAGTTTTTAGACATCAAAGAACTCTCACAGGGGAGAAGCCATTTTCATGCAATAATGTCAGAAATATCTTACCAAGAAATCAAATCTTAATAAGTATTAAAAAACTCAAATATATAAGAGAAAACTTTCATCTACCCTATTCGGAGAGTGTTTTAATCAAAGCCAGCTCTAATTCTGCATGAGAAATCTTTTACCGGAAAAAGATTTCCAATTCCTGAATGTTTTACACACAAATCACATCTGCTTAAAAACAAATGGATTTATTCAGTGACAGCATTTTTTCAATCTGTTTTATGTACTAAAATTATAACAGACATTCAATTTATAGTCAAAATAAATCATTGATGAGATAGGAAAAGATATAACATTGGTCAAGAACTTAAAGGGTTGTCTCCTTTCAGAAAATCCTCGTCCCATGCTGCCGTTTGTTATAAAATAACCATCCACTCTTCACTCACCTTCTCTGGGTCCAACACTGAGTTTCTGGCTCTGCTGCCTGTGACCAGTATTGGATGCTGCGTTGACTTCATGGCAAAAGTGTGGTACCCAATCAGTGAGCTCAGCGACTCTGCCCGTGGAAACTGAACCGTCCCATTCAGAGTTTCTGAGTTCTCTGATTGACCGCCGCGCTGTCGATGTTGAGTCAGTGCCACAGCCAATACCAGACACCAGGAACATGGGTAAAGACTTAGTGCTGGATCCTGGGACGGTGAGTAACGAGTGGTTGGTTATTTTCTAACAAACTTCAGTTGGAGACGATGATTTTCTAAAAGGGGATAACCCCTATAAAAATGTATATAAAAAAGTATTTGCCTTTTTGTAGTTTCTTTCAGTTTTACTTTTTTTGTCACATGTAAATGTTTGATCATCCAACTATTTTTACCATAAAATAAAGTTTAAACAAGTAACTACAAAATGCAGCTTCTAATAGATCATTCCATTTACTGAAGTTTAAAGATTTATACAAACCCTAAAAATCCACCTTGTAAAAAAAGAATAATTGCTTTCCTAAACCAAATAATTGGTCATGCCATCCTCTGCAGTAACAACTGCAAATCATTAGCTTGCGATAACCTGTGATGAATTTTTTTACATCAATGTGGAGGAATTTTGGACACTTGTCTTTGCAGAATTGTTTTTATTCGGCTACATTGGAAGGTTCTCGTTGAAAGTCTTGCCACAGCATCTCAATGAAGTTCAAGTTAGGACGTTGACTAAGCCACTCCAACACCCTAGTTTTGTTTCTTTTTAGTCATTCAGAGAGAGACCAATTTCTGTGAATTTGTGATAGAGTTCAGAATACATGTTTCCGTCAATTCTGGTAACTCGGCCACTTCTTGTAGAAGCAGCTCCACACCATCACATCACCTCATTTGTCTGTTAGTATGATGTTATTATGGTGGAATTCTGTGTTAATCAGATATGATGGGACCTATGTCTTCAAAAAAATTCCACCTTTGAATCACAATTTCACAGAATATTATAATAAAAGTCTGGGGGTCAAGCCTGTCACAATTCCTCCACTCAGTGAATGACTGTTTTGCTGCACTATGGAATCTGGGTCATGCTGAATTGTTGGTGTTTTGACTGACAGCTCGGGCATCCAATATTGTGAAGGGCGTGCTGAGCTGTCGGTACCTTGATTAACACCTTTGCCGCCCAATCTGTGACTGGGAGGTAAAGAACTTTCTCCAGGTGTTCTCTGTTCTGGAGATTGCCCAGCTACTTAACTGAGCTGTCTGCCATTAATCCCTGTCAGAGGTAGTATGTGCTTCCTGGTGAGTGTTTGCCTGGTTATGTTGTGCTGAGTTCTGATCTTACACTGCCTGACCCTTTGTTCTGACTATCCCTTCGTCTTGTCCTTTTGCCTTGATCCACTCTCTCCTGGTATTTTGACCCCGGACCATGACCTGACTTATGTCTTTGTCTATTCCCTATGGTTTTCTATGTGCTCTCTTGGTACTGACCCCGCAACGTCTGACTTCTCTGCCTCACAGTCTGTCCGTAAGTAGTGATTAGTGTCACAAAACCTTTATGTTCTTTTTGGTCAGCCACGGTTTGCAACTCTCTCATGCAATTTCTGCCCATCATCTTTCTTATTGTGAAATTAAGGACATTGACATTAACTGAGGAGAGAAAAGAGGCCTTTAGTTCTTTAGACGTTCATCTTGGTTCTTTTGTGACATCCTGGATAAGTAAGGTGAAATTTTTGTAGGTTGAATCCTCCAAGGAAAATTCAACATGGTTCCAAATTTTTTTTCCATCTCACTCTCACTTTAATTCACTAGAATCTCCAGGGGCGGGCTGGGCCAGGTGGCAGAGGGGCAATTGCTCTCCATGTCGGTCCTCTAGCTGCGGTTTTGGGCCACCCAGCCGTCAGCCATCGCCTCGGCTGAGCGACCCAAACTGTGCCGCCTGACTGCAATACTGCCGCGGCCACTCTCCTTTTCACGCCCAAACCCATCAGGGTGCGCGGCCTGATGGGAGGGCGCGCCGACTGACGGGAAGGCGCGCCGCCTGACGGGAGCTGCGGTGCTAGTGAAAGGGGGATGGCTCGTGGGCCACAGGTAGGTAGGGATCAGCGCTGGAATGGCATAGGTGAGTATTTATTTATTTTTTTAATCTGGGGCCTTTATAATGTGAGGTCACTATGCAGGGCCATATATACAATACAGAGCACTATGCAGGGCCATATATACAGTATGGAGCACTATGCGGGGCCCTGTATACAGTATGAAGCACTATGCAGGGCCATATATACAATACAGAGCACTGTGCAGGGCCATATATACAGTACGGAGCACTATGCAGGGCCATATATATAGTACAGAGCACTATCCGGGGCAACGTATACAGTACGGAGCACTATGCGGGGCCATGTATAAATTACGGAGCACTATGCAGGGCCATATATACATTACGGAGCACTATGCGGGGCCATATATACAATACGGAGTACTATGCAGGGCCAAATATACAGTACGGAGCACTATACGGGGTCCAGTATACAGTATGAAGCACTATGCAGGGCCATACATACAATACGGAGTACTATGCGGGGTCATATATACAGAACAGAGCACTATGCAGGGCCATATATACAGTATGGAGCACTATGCGGGGCCATGTATACAGTACGGAGCACTATGAAGGACCATATATACAATAAGGAGCACTGTGCAGGGCCATATATACAGTACGGAGCACTATGCAGGGCCATATATACAGTACGGAGCACTATGCGGGGCCATGTATACAGTACGGAGCACTATGCGGGGTCATGTATAAATTACGGAGCACTATGCAGGACCATATATACAATATTGAGCACTATTCAGGGTCATATATACACTGTGTGCAGAATTATTAGGCAAGTTGTATTTTAGAGGATTATTTTTATTATTGATGAACAACTATGTTCTCAATCAACCCAAAAGACTCATAAATATCCAAGCTTAATATTTTTGGAAGTTGGAGTGTTTTTTTTTTAGATTTGGCTATCTTAGGAGGATATCTGTTTGTGCAGGTAACTATTACTGTGCCGAATTATTAGGCAACTTAATAAAAAACAAATATAATCCCATCTCACTTGTTTATTTTCACCAGGTAAACCAATATCAGTGCACAAAATTTAGAAATAAACATTTCTGACATGCAAAAACCAAAACCAAAAAAATTTGTGATCAGTATAGCCACCTTTCTTTATGATGATACTCAACAGCCTTCCATCCATAGATTCTGTCAGTTGCTTGATCTGTTTTCCATCAACATTGTGTGCAGCAGCCACCACAGCCTCCCAGACACTGTTCCGAGAGGTGTACTGTTTCCCCCCCCTGTAGATCTCACATTTTATGATGGACTACAGGTTCTCTATAGGGTTCAGATCAGGTGAACAAGGGGGCCATGTCATTATTTTTTCTTCTTTTAGACCTTTACTGGCCAGCCATGCTGTGGAGTAGTTGGATGCATGTGATGGAGCATTGTCCTGCATGAAAATCATGTTTTTCTTGAACGATACCGACTTTTTCCTGTACCACTGCTTGAAGAAGTTGTCTTCCAGAAACTGGCAGTAGGTCTGGGAGTTGAGCTTCACTCCATCCTCAACCCGAAAAGGTCCCACAAGTTCATCTTTGATGATACCAGCCCATACCAGTACCCCACCTCCACCTTGCTGGCGTCTGAGTCGGAGTGGAACTCTCTACCCTTTATTGATCCAGCCTCTGGCCCATCCATCTGGCCCATCAAGAGTCACTCTCATTTCATCAGTCCATAAAACCTTTGAAAAATCAGTCTTAAGATATTTCTTGGCCCATTCTTGACGTTTTATCTTATGTTTCTTGTTCAAAGGTGGTTGTTTTTCAGCCTTCCTTACCTTGGCCATGTCCCTGAGTATCGCACACCTTGTACTTTTTGATACTCCAGTAACGTTGGAGCTCTGAAATATGGTAAAACTGGTGGCGAATGGCATCTTGGCAGCTTCACGCTTGATTTTCCTCAATTCATGGGCAGTTATTTTGCGCCTTTTTTGGCCAACACGCTTCTTGCGACCCTGTTGGCTATTTGCCATGAAACGCTTGATTGTTTGGTGATCACGCTTCAAAAGTTTGGAAATTTCAAGATTGCTGCATCCCTCTGCAAGACATCTCACAATTTTGGACTTTTCAGAGCCCGTCAAATCTCTCTTCTGACCCATTTTGCCAAAGGAAAGGAAGTTGCCTAATAATTAAGCACACCTTATATAGGGTGTTGATGTCCTTAGTCAACACCCCTCCTCATTACAGAGATGCACATCACCAGATTTACTTAAATGGGAGTTGGCTCTCAAGCCTATGCAGCTTGGAGTAGGACAACATGTATAAAAAATATCATGTGATCAAAATACTCATTTGCCTAATAATTCTGCACACAGTGTACAGTACGGAGCACTATGCGGGGCCCTGTATACAGTATGAAGCACTATGCAGGGCCATATATACAGTACGGAGCACTATGCAGGTCCATATATACAGTACGGAGCACTATGCAGGGTCATATGTACAATATGGAGCACTATGCGGGGCCATATAAACAGTATGAAGCACTATGCGGGGCCATGTATACAGTATGAAAGGAGAACTATGTGGGGCCGATTATACTGTATGGAGGACTATGTGGGGCCCATTATACTGTATGGAGGACTATGTGGGGCCCATTATACTGTATGGAGGACTATATGGGGCCCATTATTCTGTGTCGAGGACTATGTGGGCCCATTATACTGTATGGAGGACTATGTGGGCCCATTATACTGTATGGAGGACTATGAGGGGCCCATTATTCTGTATGGAGGACTATGTGGAACTCATTATTCTGTATGGAGGACTATGTAGGACCCATTATCTGTTTAGTAGAAATGAGCAGATCGCTTCGCTCAACCCTGGTCCATGGATCAGGTCAGTGATCTCTGGCCGATGACAGGAGCTGCTAGAATTTCTTTACCCTCTGGAATCTTAGGCTCAGTTTATGCTTTGCCGAGCTGACACATCATCACCTTTGCACCATGCCACACAGATGGTGCTAGACCAGTTAGTCAAACGCTGTGGCTGGGAACCTGGAAGCTCAGGAAACTCGCGCAGCTCCTGTCCATGGCCAGAGAGCATGGACTTGGACCGTGGAGCAGGGTTGAGCAAAGCGATTCGCTCATCTGTACTATTTTGACATTATATAATTTTTTAGATATTAAGCACTACCTTCCATCTCCCAAACCCCAACTGAGAAATTAACTTGTTCTGTTAACGTTTCACCTCTCCCTGATAATAAGCTACAAGAAACCTAGATGGAACCAGATTAACTCTACGTAGGCCATTCCAGATGTATCAATATCACACTCATATGACACCTCATTTAGTATACACTGCCTTCTCCAGAGTTATATGCCAGTTTATCTTAGAAATAAATTCTTGTACAGTCGGACCCTTCGCCTCTATCCAACGTTGTGCTAACAACTTCATTACCATGTAAAGCATTCTTCCACTGCAGACTTTCCCTGCTCCTCAGTTTCGAGATCCTCCACATACCCTAAAAGTACCTCAACTTTCCACTAAACCCTATGGATCAAGGTGAGCATTTGATATGGCGTTATTCTAAATTTATAGGTCTCTAAAACTTAATTGAGACTAGATTGTTATTGGAGCTGTAAGTGCTGAGCTTTCCCTCCTCCTCTCAGCCACGGATATGCTCCAACTGTGTTGCCAAAAAATATATCCAAAGATTCAGCACTGCCAAACCTCCCCACATCAGAGATTCTAAGTTATGAGCTGGATGCTTATTCCATATAAATGTCTTATTATTTTGGGGTAAATAGCATAATGGAATCTACACTGGAGAATTGTGTAGTATATATAACAGCTGTGGCACCTATACTAGTTTAATAAGATTTGTGTGTCCCACTAATGACAGAGTTCATCTGGACCAAACCTCTATATTCTGTTTTATATTTTGTAATAATTTATGTCTTGTAATCCATGACAGTGGCCGTTCTCTTTAGTCCGAAATATTGGACCTCTGACAGAAGTTGGAGCGATCAAAGAGCAACACATTTTCTCTATGGGAAGTAGAACGGATTTAGACCAGGTGATGGTCAAATCAGACAAATATCCAAATCTTTCAATTACGGATATTGCCACTAATAACGCAGAGGAAGCATCTGCTAAAAATAACAATGAGTCATCGGCTTAAAGGGCAACCATTTTCTCCACGTCTTAACAACAAAAATCAGCAATGTCTGAATGCTCTTCAATATCTGCTGCCAGCGGCTCTGTGGCCATCACAATGAGCAGGGGAGACGAGGTACACCTCTTCCGCGTGACCCTGCCCAAAGACTTTGTGAGAAGATTCTCAACCTTGCCCTTGGTTACAGGTACAACAATTTAATCCAAGAGATAAATTTAGGTCCTAATCTGAACCTTCCCAACACTACCAGAGGTACTCTCACTCTATGCTATGAAATGCCTTAGTGGCATTCATCGAGTCGATGACCCTGTCTCCTGAATTGTCACGTGGTATCTAGAGATTCAAGTGAACATACCAATGTTAGACCTCATAGGCATTAACCCATTTTGACCAGCGTGGCTTATTGTAAAAATAAATTTACTCAACCTCAGAGCCAACATCTCGGCCAATATTTTGATGTCTGTGGGTAGTAAAAATATTGGCCTATAAGAATCAGGTACAAGTGGATCCTTTTTCTGCTTCAATAATGCTACAATAATGGCTTCATGCAATGAGCTTGGTAAGCTATTGGCATCAGCAGCTTCATGGAAAGTGTGTAATAGAAGGAAATTCACTCGAATGAGGCCCTGAATATTCTGTAACAACTCTTACTATGACAAAGCAATCTGATCTAAACAGATGCAATATGAATCTCAGTATATGGAGCTTCGAACAAGCCAGGATGCATTGAGGTAGACAGCTGTTGTAGCGCTTAACCTCTGTTTGCGACTTCCATCCCTTGGCAAGAAACACAGCAGAAATTGAGTCCTTTTTCGGCAACAGGGTAATTGGCAATCACCGTTTCTGGATCTAACACTACCAGACTTCTTCCTTTTGGGGTATGCTCAAAGGAAAAGTTTATCAGAACTAGCCTTGCACTTCGGAAGATTTGAAGGAAAATATCCAACGTGAAGTTAATGCTATACCCCCGATATTCTTGCCGATGCCTTCAGGAACATGGAACGCATCTTTGAAATGTGTCTGGTGAAAAACGAGTATCACTTCCAGCATGGCAAGTGACGCAATCAATTATACATACGTCATGATATATAGTATATTTTATTTTATTCAGATTACTTAATCTTAATGGGAATTACAACAGAATACACTGTTCTACATATTTTCAAAAGTTGTCAGGTTCATTTATGAAATGAGCCATTTGTTAATGATTTTGACCTCCTGAATTCAAATCTCACAATGAGAATTTTAGTTGGCTTTTGTTTCTATGACATCAAAGAGTTTTCCTTTTACTGCTACATATAATGAAAGCATAAAAGTTTCAGTACTTTGAAACATTATTATTTTTGCAAATATAAAAATGCAGAATATTTTGCTATGCCAATCTTCTGATATTTATGTAGAGGAAACTTAGCAACAATTCAAATAACTAAAACCTGTCTAAACACTATTGCGAATTATTGACAGATACAGAAATTGCACTACAACATTTGCTCCTCATTCAGTGACCACTCTTTCTTGCTTGTCTCTTGTACTCCTACACTGGATCATCTCTTACAATTGTATAACGGTAATGTTCAAGCATTGATGGCTTCCATTTTTCTTGATATCTTTTCTCCATAGCCGTAATATCTTGGTGAAATCTCTCACAGTGCTCTTCATTTACTGCTCCACAGTTTGGTGGAAAAAAGTCTAGATGCGAATGTAAGAAATTAATCTTTAAGGGCATGTTATAGCCAAGATCATTATATGTTTTGAGGAGAATTTCTCCCAATTTTTCATAGTTATCTACTCTGGAGTTTCCCAAAAAATTAGTTACCACTAATGTGAATGCTACCCATGCAGTCTTTTCATTGTCCTGCAATGGACAAACTGCTCATCTTGAAGAAGCTTAAGAATCTGAGGTCCAATAAAGAGTCCTTCCTTTATCTTTGCTTCTCTCAACCTTAGAAATGTATCAATGAGATACTTTTATGCTTTTGCATTTTTATCTATTGCCTTTACAAAGTTCTTCATTAGGCCCAACGTAATATGCAATGGTGGCAACAAAATCTTATCTAGGTCAAGAAGTGCTGGATGCAGGACATTTTTACTCCCTGGCTGAAGTGACTGTTGGAAAGGCCAGTCTTTTATTGTAGTGATATTCTCTTGCACAACTATTTCACTCAGAAAGAAGCAGTACTTTGTGTATCCAACCTGGAGACAAAGTTAGAGGGAAACCACCTTTAAGTCACCACAGAGGGGCTGCAAATGTTGGTCATAGTTCAGGCACCTCAACAGCTGTTTCATGTTGTTATAGGTTTCTTTCATGTGGACTGCATAACCTAATGGAATTGAAGGTAGCACATGTTTTGGACGTTCGATGAAGAGCCTCCACTCCTCTGAATTATGACTTATCTTCAGAGCTTCCATTAAACTGTTCATGTTGTTACATAGACTGAAAAAAGATAATTAGCTCATATCACCTGATACTCACAGGAATCCCAGGCTCACGGATTAGTGTCCAGCTTACACTTGCAAGGATATATAAGGAAGGTAAAATCCGGTGCCACATGCGATAAATCCTTTTATTCCAAAATTAAAAATCACAACATGTCACTAGGAGGAGAACAACTGGACACGTTTCGACGACACAGTCCCTTATTCGTCAGTATCTTTTTATTTGCTAGTGTTTGTCTGAGAACGACGCTTACCACATATATGGCAGCCTCAGGCCACAGGAGATTGCAGGAGGCATCCGATCTCATTTCCTATGCTGTGGCTGCCATAGCAGTAGGGGAGTAAGGCACCATTTAATTGTATTATCACTGTATGTTCCAAAATGATACATAGCACTTCAATAACACTTGAAAGTTCACCAGTCTGTGACATAAAATGTCAAAGACAAAGAAAAGCTATATGATTATAATAAAATTTTAATTTTATTAAATTACATAATAAAAATTATAAAAGTGCAGACCATTAGATTGTGACTTTATCAGATTAGTAATATGCAGAAGTATATGTAAAATAAGAAAGAATTAATAAATTCTTAAATGCTAGTGCAATATATTATCCCTATATCTTAATAATTACCCGCAGTTTATATATCATTATTTAACCACTATTCCTATTTCATCACAGTTAAGCACCGCATAGGATCCTTATCAGGTAAACTTATTTCACTTGAATGAACATAGGGAATAGTAAATTTGTATACAAGTCAGTCCCCTTTTCCCCCGACGCGCGTTTCAGCGCTCTGGCTTCTTCCTTGCGGGCGTGTCTTAAGTGGGGGGCATGGCCTGGTTAAATATGTCACTGGACCAATCAGCTACAGATACGTTTTTACTCAATCAGCCATAGAAAATGGCATCTGACGTAATGAAGTGGGTGGTGTCGTTGGCGCATAACACTACTGTGACGCCCTATAAGGAAGTGATCTCCTTCATGTGCGAGGTGAACCACAAGCAGGATATGCTAGTGGTTACTATGATACGCACTGAGTTTGGTCTATGAGGTCCTCAGGAGACGCATGCGCACTACCGCCCATTATTACTTAGATGGTTCTCTGCGCTGTTTTTATATATGTTTGGATATTGAAGGGAGTAGTAGGGGGAAATAAAATAATTATATGTAGGAAAATGTTTGTATTACCAAAATAATCCAGACTATTTAGTATTTTTTGAATACTATATATGTGTTCAGATTACTATAAATTTTATACATTGTTATAGCCTATACCTATCACTAGGAAAACTGTACAACAAAAAGAGCCCATGGGAGAAGAATATTATTATACTTATTGTTTGGATAAGTGAAATTAGTGTAGGAAAAATAATTTGCCCAAATGTGTGAAAAGAAATTGTGACTAAGGATGTATGATGGAAATGTCACGTGTTAAGCAGCAAATATGGAGAGGTGATGCTGAGAAATTGTAAGGAAAGAGCAAAAATATACAGACATGTAGAAGTGATGAAACGGGAATAGTGGATCAATAGAGAAAAGACTTTATACGATTTATAAACTGCGGGTAATTATTAACATCCAGGGAGAATATACAGTGCTGGCCAAAAGTATTGGCACCCTTGCAATTCTGTCAGATAATACTCAGTTTCTTCCTCAAAATGATTGCAATCACAAATTCTTTGGTGGTATTCTCTTCATTTAATTTGTCTTCAATGAAAAAAACACAAAAAGAATTGTCCTAAAGCCAAATTGGATATAATTCCACACCAAACCTAAAAAAGGGTGTGGACAAAAGTATTGGCACCCTTTGAAAAATCATGTGATGCTTCTCTAATTCGTGTAATTAACAGCACCTGTAACTTACCTGTGGCACCTAACAGGTGTTGGCAATAACTAAATCAAACTTGCAGCCAGTTAACATGGGTTAAAGTTGACTCAACCTCTGTCCTGTGTCCTTGTGTGTACCACATTGAGCATGGAGAAAAGAAAGAAGACCAAAGAACTGTCTCAGGACTTGAGAAACCAAATTGTGAGGAAGCATGAGCAATCTCAAGGCTACAAGTCCATCTCCAAAGACCTGAATGTTCCTGTGTCTTCCGTGCGCAGTGTCATCAAGAAGTTTAAAGCCCATGGCACTGTGGCTAACCTCCCAAGATGTGGACGGAAAAGAAAAATTTATGAGAGATTTCAACGCAAAATTGTGCGGATGGTGGATAAAGAACCTCGACTAACATCCAAACAAGTTCAAGCTGCCCTGCAGTCCGAGGGTACAACAGTGTCAACCCCTTACTATCCGTCGACGTCTGAATGAAAAGGGACTGTATGGTAGGATACCCAGGAAGACCCCACTTCTTACCCCAAGACATAAAAAAGCCAGGCTGGAGTTTGCCAAAACTTACCTGAGAAAGCCTAAAACATTTTGGAAGAATGTTCTCTGGTCAGATGAGACAAAAGTAGAGCTTTTTGGGAAAAAGCATCAACATAGAGTGTACAGGGAAAAAAAAGAGGCATTCAAAGAAAAGAACACGGTCCCTACAGTCAAACATGGCGGAGGTTCCCTGATGTTTTGGGGTTGCTTTGCTGCCTCTGGCACTGGACTGCTTGACCGTGTGCATGGCATTATGAAGTCTGAAGACTACCAACAAATTTTGCAGCATAAGGTAGGGCCCAGTGTGAGAAAGCTGAGTCTCCCTCAGAAGTCATGGGTCTTCCAGCAGGACAATGACCCAAAACACACTTCCAAAAGCACTATAAAATGGTTTTAGAGAAAGCACTGGAGACTTCTAAGGTGGCCAGCAGTGAGTCCAGACCTAAACCCCATAGAACACCTGTGGAGAGATCTCAAAATGGCAGTTTGGAGAAGGCACCCTTCAAATATCAGGGACCTGGAGCAGTTTGCCAAAGAAGAATGGTCTACAATTCCAGCAGAGCATTGTAAGAAACTCATTGATGGTTACCGGAAGCGGTTGTTCGCAGTTATTTTGGCTAAAAGTTGTGCAACCAAGTATTAGGCTGAGGGTGTCAATACTTTTGTCCGGCACTTTTTTGGAGTTTTGTGTGAAATGATCAATGATTTGAATTTTGCTTCATTCTCTTTTGTGTTTTTTCCTTGCAAGCAAATTAAATGAAGAGAATTATACCAAAGAATTTGTGATTGCAATCATTTTCAGGAAGAAACTGAGTATTATCTGACAGAATTGCAGGGGTGCCAATACTTTTGGCCAGCACTGTATTACACTAGCACTTAATCAGTTATTAATTCTTTCCTATTACACATATACTTCGGTATATTACTAATCTGATAGTCACAATCTAATGCTCTGCACTTTCCTGAGGTTTCCTTGTTTTTACATGATTTTTTGTAATCTTTTAAAAATATTTAAATTTGAGAGTCCTCAGTGGTTTATACCTTTTAATGACTAACTGAAAAGATAGTAACAGGTTGAAAGCTGGCTAACACAGTACAAAAAAATATATATATATATATCGGGCCACCATCTAGTGTGTGTGTATGTATGTATGTGTATATATATATATATATATATATATATATATATATATATATATATATATATATATATATATATATATACAGTGCCTACAAGTAGTATTCAACCCCCTGCAGATTTAGCTGGTTGACACATGCGGAATTAACTTGGCATTGTGACATTTGTACTGCAGATCAGCCTGGAAGTGGGAAATGCACTGCAGCAATTTTTTTTTTTTTTTAAAACGTAAAAAGTTAATTCAGAGTGTCATTTATTATTCAACCCCTCAAACCACAAGAATTAAAGTATTAAGAAGTAGTTCAGGCACCAAGAATAATGAGCTTCACATGTGTGGATTAAAGATCTCTTTTGCCAGCCTTTTCTGACTATTTAAGACCCTCCCCAAACTTGTGAACAGCACTCAGACATGGTCAACATGGGAAAGACAAAGGAGCATTCCAAGGCCATCAGAGACAAGATCGTGGAGGGTCACAAGGCTGGCAAGGGGTACAAAACCCTTTCCAAGGAGTTGGGCCTACCTGTCTCCACTGTTGGGAGCATCATCCGTAAGTGGAAGGCTTATGGAACTACTGTTAGCCTTCCACGGCCAGGACAGCCTTTGAAAGTGTCCTCCCGTGCCGAGGCCAGGCATGTCTGAAGAATCAAGGCTAACCCAAGGACAACAAGGAAGGAGCTCCGGGAAGATCTCATGGCAGTGGGGACATTGGTTTCAGTCAATACCATAAGTAACGTACTCCACCGCAATGGTCTCCGTTCCAGACGAGCCCGTAAGGTACCTTTACTTTCAAAGCGTCATGTCAAGGCTCGTCTACAGTTTGCTCATGATCACTTGGAGGACTCTGAGACAGACTGGTTCAAGGTTCTATGGTCTGATGAGACCAAGATCGAGATCTTTGGTGCCAACCACACACGTGACCTTTGGAGACTGGATGGCACTGCATACGACCCCAAGAATACCATCCCTACAGTCAAGCATGGTGGTGGCAGCATCATGCTGTGGGGCTGTTTCTCTGCCAAGGGGCCTGGCCATCTGGTCCGCATCCATGGGAAGATGGATAGCACGGCCTACCTGGAGATTTTGGCCAAGAACCTCCGCTCCTCCATCAAGGATCTTAAGATGGGTCGTAATTTCATCTTCCAACAAGACAACGACCCAAAGCACACAGCCAAGAAAACCAAGGCCTGGTTCAATAGGGAAAAAGTCAAGGTGTTGGAGTGGCCTAGTCAGTCTCCTGACCTTAACCCAATTGAAAACTTGTGGAAGGAGCTCAAGAATAAAGTCCACATGAGACACCCAAAGAACCTAGATAACTTGGAGAAGATCTGCATGGAGGAGTGGGCCAAGATAACTCCACAGACCTGTGCCGGCCTGATCAGGTCTTATAAAAGACGATTATTAGCTGTAATTGCAAACAAGGGTTATTCCACAAAATATTAAACATAGGGGTTGTATAATAATTGACCCACACTTTTATGTTTAAAATTTAATAAAATTCAACTGAGCAACATAACTTTTTGGTTTGTAAGATTTATGCTTCTGTTCATAAAACCTACTCTCGTTTGCAGTTTGAAGGCTCTAACTTATTTGCATCTTATCAAACCAGCTAAATCTGCAGGGGGTTGAATACTACTTGTAGGCACTGTATATATATATATATGTATGTATATATATATATATATATATATATATATACAGTATATAATATATATTTTATACTAGATGGTGGCCCGATTCTAACGCATCGGGTATTCTAGAATATGTATGCGGCCGACCGGGTGCGACTAATCAGCGAAGCAGTATTTAAATGGGTTGTGCACTACTTTAAATTAACCCCCCAATGTATCCCCCCGGGGCCCCTAATGAATTTTGTAATTACGTCATGTTGTCAATACTGCTTGTGACAACATCGCTGACCACGCACAGCCAGGACGTAATTCCCCCGGCTGCAGCCGGCTCTTGCTTTCGCTTACATCACGACTATTTGCGGCTGCAGCCAGGGGTCTCCTGTTCCACGTACCACAGTGAATGACGGGCTGTGGGCGGGGTTATCCCCCATCGTGTCACACCCAGCATCCACCGCGCGCTCTGTCAATGAATGCGCGTGCGGTGGATGCCGGGTGTGACGGGATGGGGGATAACCCCGCCCACAGTCCATCACTCACCGTGGAAAGCGAAACAGGAGACCCCTTGGCTGCAGCTGCAAATAGTCGTGACATATGCCGGCCGCGACCAATCAGCGAACCGTGTTAGTGAGGACCGGGTAGCGGCGCTGCCTGTTCGGGTACTTCCGCTGCGAGCAGCCGGGAGATGACTGGCTAGCACCCGGCTGCATCGCCGCTGACCTCCATGCGGCTACCGTCGGGAGATCAGCGGCTAGGACCGCTGATTTCCCGACGGCAAGTGTGAAGGGAGGACCGGGGAGCAAGGCCGCCGGTCGGTGTACTTCATCTCCCGGCTGCGTCGCCGCTGATCTCCCGACGGTGGCCTGCGTGTTTCAAATCCGGCGCCAATTCGCGGCCGGGCTGCGCCAGTCGCTGATTTGTCGCGGCCGCGACCATTCAGAGAAGCGTTTTTTTAAATTTCGCGCCAATCAGTAGAGCACTGTTTAAATTTGGCGGCAATATCGCTGATTGGTCGCGACCAATCAGCGAACCGTGTTAGTGTGGACCGGGGAGAGGCGCTGCCTGTGCGGGTACTTCCGCTGCTAGCGCCGGTCATCTCCCGGCTGCATCGCCGCTGACCTCCATGCGGCTACCGTCGGGAGCTCAGCGGCTAGGGTCTCTGATCTCCTGACGGCAAGTGTGAAGGGAGGACCGGGGAGCGGCGCTGCCTAGGCCGCCAGTCGGGGTACTTCTGCTGCGAGAAGCCGGGAGATGACCCGCTAGTGCCGGTCATCTCCCGGCTGCATCGCCACTGACCTCCGTGCGGCAGATGAGCCGCTAACTGCCGCCATCTTGTTCTGAAATCCCGCATCACTGATTGGCCGCTGCCGGACCAATCAGCGACACGGGATTTCCTGGACGGACAGACAGACGGGATAAGCCGATTATATAGTAGATATTTATTTTTCCCTGTATTGTAATTTAATAAAATTAGAATTTCATTGTAATCCTAGAGCTTTTCTTTGTGATATTTTATGTCCCAGACTTATGAACTTGTCATTTCATTGTAGCCCAGCGCTAATCAACACTGGGAAATCCTGGCAGCGGCACCGACTGACCGGACAAACCCTTCACAGCAGAGACGAGCCAACTCCATCTAGAAACCACAGACGAGTCTCATCCCTATTGTTCTTCAGTCCATGTGTCGTCATTATGTCCGGATTTATCAGCAATGTACAAAAGGTAATAGGGTAAAGAATGTATATAGGGTCAGTATGTATATATTCTGTACTGTATGTACAGTACAGACCAAAAGTTTGGACACACCTTCTCATTTAAAGATTTTTCTGTATTTTCATGACTATGAAAATTGTACATTCACACTGAAGGCATCAAAACTATGAATTACCACATGTGGAATTATATACTTAACAAAAAAGTGTGAAACAACTGAAAATATGTCTTATATTCTAGGTTTTTCACAGTAGCCACCTTTTGCTTTGATGACTGCTTTGCACGCTCTTGGCATTCTCTTGATGAGCTTCAAGAGGTAGTCACCGGAAATGGTCTTCTAACAATCTTGAAGGAGTTCCCAGAGATGCTTAGCACTTGTTGGCCCTTTTGCCTTCACTCGGCGGTCCAGCTCACCCCAAACCATCTCGATTGGGTTCAGGTCTGGTGACTGTGGAGGCCAGATCATCTGGCGTAGCCCCCCATCACTCTCTTTCTTGGTCAAATAGCCCTTACACAGCCTGGAGGGGTGTTTGGGGTCATTTTCCTGTTAAAAAATAAATGATGGTCCAACTAAACGCAAACCGGATGGAATAGCATGCCGCTGCAAGATGCTGTGGTAGCCATGCTGGTTCAGTATGCCTTCAATTTTGAATAAATCCCCAACAGTGTCACCAGCAAAGCACCCCCACACCATCACACCTCCTCCTCCATGCTTCACGGTGGGAACCAGGCATGTAGAGTCCATCCGTTCACCTTTTCTGCGTCGCACAAAGACACGGTGGTTGGAACCAAAGATCTCAAATCTGGACTCATCAGACCAAAGCACAGATTTCCACTGGCCTAATGTCCATTCCTTGTGTTCTTTAGCTCAAACAAGTCTCTTCTGCTTGTTGCCTATCCTTAGCAGTGGTTTCCTAGCAGCTATTTTACCATGAAGGCCTGCTGCACAAACTCTCCTCTTAACAGCTGTTGTAGAGATGTGTCTGCTGCTAGAACTCTGTGTGGCATTGACCTGGTCTCTAATCTGAGCTGCTGTTAACCTGCGATTTCTGAGGCTGGTGACTCGGATAAACTTATCCTCAGAAGCAGAGGTGACTCTTGGTCTTCCTTTCTTGGGGCGGTCCTCATGTGAGCCAGTTTCTTTGTAGCGCTTGATGGTTTTTGCAACTGCACTTGGGGACACTTTCAAAGTTTGCCCAATTTTTCGGACTGACTGACCTTCATTTCTTAAAGTAATGATGGCCACTCGTTTTTCTTTACTTAGCTGCTTTTTTCTTGCCATAATACAAATTCTAACAGTCTATTCAGTAGGACTATCAGCTGTGTATCCACCAGACTTCCGCACAACACAACTGATCGTCCCAAATCCATTTATAAGGCAAGAAATCCCACTTACTAAACCTGACAGGGCACACCTGTGAAGTGAAGACCATTTCCGGTGACTACCTCTTGAAGCTCATCAAGAGAATGCCAAGAGTGTGCAAAGCAGTCATCAAAGCAAAAGGTGGCTACTTTGAAGAACCTAGAATATAAAACATATTTTCAGTTGTTTCACACTTTTTTGTTAAGTATATAATTCCACATGTGGTAATTCATAGTTTTGATGCCTTCAATGTGAATGTACAATTTTCAAAGTCATGAAAATACAGAAAAATCTTTAAATGAGAAGGTGTGTCCAAACTTTTGGTCTGTACTGTATATAGGGTCAGTATGTATATATTTTGTACTGTATGTATATAGGGTCAGTATGTATATATTCTGTACTGTATGTGTATAGGGTCAGTATGTATATATTCTGTACTGTATGTATATAGGGTCAGTATGTACTGTATATATTCTGTACTGTATGTGTATAGGGTCAGTATGTATATATTCTGTACTGTATGTGTATAGGGTCAGTATGTATACATTCTGTACTGTATGTATATAGGGTCAGTATGTATATATTCTGTACTGTATGTGTATAGGGTCAGTATGTATATATTCTGTACTGTATGTATATAGGGTCAGTATGTATATATTCTGTACTGTATGTGTATAGGGTCAGTATGTATATATTCTGTACTGTATGTATATAGGGTCAGTATGTATATATTCTGTACTGTATAGGGTCAGTATGTATATATTCTGTACTGTATGTATATAGGATCAGTATGTACTGTATATATTCTGTACTGTATGTGTATAGGGTCAGTATGTATATATTCTGTACTGTATGTATATAGGGTCAGTATGTATATATTCTGTACTGTATAGGGTCAGTATGTATATATTCTGTACTGTATGTATATAGGATCAGTATGTACTGTATATATTCTGTACTGTATGTGTATAGGGTCAGTATGTATATATTCTGTACTGTATGTGTATAGGGTCAGTATGTATACATTCTGTACTGTATGTATATAGGGTCAGTATGTATATATTCTGTACTGTATAGGATCAGTATGTATATATTCTGTACTGTATGTATATAGGGTCAGTATGTATATATTCTGTAGTGTATATATATATATAGGGTCAGTATGTATATATTCTGTACTCTATGTATATAGGGTCAGTATGTATATATTCTGTACTGTATGTGTATAGGGTCAGTATGTATATATTCTGTACTGTATGTGTATAGGGTCAGTATGTATACATTCTGTACTGTATGTATATAGGGTCAGTATGTATATATTCTGTACTGTATGTGTATAGGGTCAGTATGTATACATTCTGTACTGTATGTATATAAGGTCAGTATGTATATATTCTGTACTGTATGTATATAGGGTCAGTATGTATATATTCTGTACTGTATGTATATAGGGTCAGTATGTATATATTCTGTACTGTATGTGTATAGGGTCAGTATGTATATATTCTGTACTGTATGTATATAAGGTCAGTATGTATATATTCTGTACTGTATGTATATAGGGTCAGTATGTATATATTCTGTACTGTATGTGTATAGGGTCAGTATGTATATATTCTGTACTGTATGTATATAGGGTCAGTATGTATATATTCTGTACTGTATGTGTATAGGGTCAGTATGTATATATTCTGTACTGTATGTGTATAGGGTCAGTATGTATATATTCTGTACTGTATGTATATAGGGTCAGTATGTATATATTCTGTACTGTATGTACATTTATAGAGATAAGCGATATACTGACCGTACACCTCGTACACGCGCGGCTCTGCTCCATACGCCTCGTACACGTGCGGCGGCTCCGCTCCGTACACCTCTCACACACAAGGCTCCGCTCCGTACACTTCGCACACGCGCGGCTCCGCTCCGTACGCCTCGTACACACGCGGCTCCGCTCCGTACACCTCGTACACGCGGCTCCGCTCCGTACACCTCGTACGCGCGGCTCCGCTCCGTACACCTCGTACACGCGCGGCTCCGCTCCGTACACCTCGTACACGCGCGGCTCCGCTCCGTACACCTCGTACACGCGCGGCTCCGCTCCGTACACCTCGTACACGCGCGGCTCCGCTCCGTACACCTCGTACACGCGCGGCTCCGCTCCGTACACCTCGTACACGCGCGGCTCCGCTCCGTACACCTCGTACACGTGCGGCTCCGCTCCGCACACCTCGTACACGCGCGGCTCCGCTCCGCACACCTCGTACACGCGCGGCTCCGCTCCGCACACCTCGTACACGCGCGGCTCCGCTCCGTACACCTCGTACACGCGCGGCTCCGCTCCGTACACCTCGTACACGCGCGGCTCCGCTCCGTACACCTCGTACACGCGCGGCTCCGCTCCGTACACCTCGTACACGCGCGGCTCCGCTCCGTACACCTCGTACACGCGCGGCTCCGCTCCGTACACCTCGTACACGCGCGGCTCCGCTCCGTACACCTCGTACACGCGCGGCTTTGCTCCGTACACCTCGTACACGCGCGGCTCTGCTCCGTACACCTCGTACATGCGCGGCTCCGCTCCGTACACCTCGTACACGCGCGGCTCTGCTCCGTACACCTCGTACACACGCGGCTCTGCTCCGTACACCTCGTACACACGCGGCTCCGCTCCGTACACACGCGGCTCTGCTCCGTACACCTCGTACACGCGTGGCTCTGCTCCGTACACCTCGTACACACGCGGCTCCGCTCCGTACACCTCGTACACACGCGGCTCTGCTCCGTACACCTCGTACACACGCGGCTCTGCTCCGTACACCTCGTACACACGCGGCTCCGCTCCGTACACCTCGTGCACACGCGGCTCTGCTACATCCACACTGTAAACCCCTCCTGACCCCACACATAAACTTCAGCTCATCCAGCACCATGACAACCAGCACAGCAGAGTCCTGCATCCACTGAGGCCCCTGATCATGTGACCCCTGACTCCTCCCCTCCTGTGACCTCATCACAGGTCCTGTGCGCACAGAGCAGGCATATATGTGGTGGCGGCTCTGCAGGTGGAGGTATGTGGAGACCCCATTACTGGGCGCAGGGGGCATTAACCCCTTCAGCACCGAGACTCTTTTGGGGTCTTGTGTTGCCCCTTTATAAGAATCATAAGGTTTTTGTTCTGTTTCCTGTAATAGATACATACGACCCAACTATGGAGACAGGAAGGAGGAAACGTATTGTTCTCATAGTACAGGACCCCTTTACTGACCCCACAGTGTAATGCCCCTTATACAGGATGTATGATGCCCCCCACACAGTGCAATGCCCCCATGATGCCCCTTATGCAGTATGTATGATGCCCCCCACACAGTGTAATGCCCCCATTATGCCCCTTATGCAGGATGTATGATGCCCCCACACAGTGTATTGCCCCCATTATGCAGTATGTATGATACCCCCCACACAGTGTAATGCCCCCATTATGCCCCTTATGCATGATGTATGATGCCCCCACACAGTGTAATGCCCCCATTATGCCCCTTATGCAGTATGTATGATGCCCCCACACAGTGCAATGCCCCTTATGCAGGATGTATGATGCCCCCCACACAGTGTAATGCCCCCATTATGCCCCTTATGCAGTATGTATGATGCCCCCCACACAGTGTAATGCCCCCATTATGCCCCTTATGCATGATGTATGATGCCCCCACAAAGTGTAATGCCCCCATTATGCCCCTTATGCAGTATGTATGATGCCCCCACACAGTGTAATGCCCCCATGATGCCTCTTATGCAGTATGTATGATGCCCCCCACACAGTGTAATGCCCCCATTATGCCCCTTATGCAGTATGTATGATGCCCCCCACACAGTGTAATGCCCCCATTATGCCCCTTATGCATGATGTATGATGCCCCCACAAAGTGTAATGCCCCCATTATGCCCCTTATGCAGTATGTATGATGCCCCCACACAGTGTAATGCCCCCATGATGCCTCTTATGCAGGATGTATGATGCCCCCACAGTGTAATGCCCCTTATGCAGTATGCATGATGCCCCCACACAGTGTAATGCCCCCATTATGCCCCTTATGCAGTATGTATGATGCCCCCCACACAGTGTAATGCCCCCATTATGCCCCTTATGTAGGATGTATGATGCCCCCACACAGTGTAATGCCCCCATTATGCCCCTTATGCAGTATGTATGATGCCCCCCACACCGTGTAATGCCCCCATTATGCCCCTTATGCATGATGTATGATGCCCCCACACAGTGTAATGCCCCCATTATGCCCCTTATGCAGTATGTATGATGCCCCCACACAGTGTAATGCCCCCATGATGCCTCTTATGCAGGATGTATGATGCCCCCACAGTGTAATGCTCCCATTATGCTCCTTATGCAGTATGTATGATGCCCCCACACAGTGTAATGCCCCCATTATGCCCCTTATGTAGGATGTATGATGCCCCCCACACAGTGTAATGCCCCCATTATGCCCCTTATGCAGGATGTATGATGCCCCCCCACACAGGGTTTCGCCCCCATTATGCAGTGTGATGATGCCCCCCCCACACAGTGTAATGCCCCCATTATGCCCCTTATGCAGTATGTATGATGCCCCCACATAGTGTAATGCCCCCATGATGCCTCTTATGCAGGATGTATGATGCCCCCACAGTGTAATGCCCCCATTATGCCCCTTATGCAGTATGCATGATGCCCCCACACAGTGTAATGCCCCCATTATGCCCCTTATGCAGTATGTATGATGCCCCCCACACAGTGTAATGCCCCCATTATGCCCCTTATGCAGTATGTATGATGCCCCCCACACAGTGTAATGCCCCCATTATGCCCCTTATGCAGTATGTATGATGCCCCCCACACAGTGTAATGCCCCCATTATGCCCCTTATGCATGATGTATGATGCCCCCACACAGTGTAATGCCCCCATTATGCCCCTTATGCAGTATGTATGATGCCCCCACACAGTGTAATGCCCCCATGATGCCTCTTATGCAGGATGTATGATGCCCCCACAGTGTAATGCCCCCATTATGCCCCTTATGCAGTATGTATGATGCCCCCACACAGTGTAATGCCCCCATTATGCCCCTTATGTAGGATGTATGATGCCCCCCACACAGTGTAATGCCCCCATTATGCCTCTTATGCAGTATGTATGATGCCCCCACACAGTGTAATGCCCCCATTATGCCCCTTATGCAGTATGTATGATGCCCCCATTATGCCCCTTATGCAGGATGTATGATGCCCCCCCACACAGGGTTTTGCATTATGCAGTGTGATGATGCCCCCCCCCACACAGTGTAATGCCCCCATTATGCCCCTTATGCAGTATGTATGATGCCCCCCACACAGTGTAATGCCCCCATTATGCCCCTTATACAGTATGTATGATGCCCCCCACACAGTGTAATGTCCCCATTATCCACCTTATGCAGGATGTATGATGCCCCCACGCAGTGTAATGCCCCCATTATGCCCTTTATGCAGGATGCATGATGCCCCCACACAGTGTAATGCCCCCATTATGCCCCTTATGCAGTATGTATGATGCCCCCACACAGTTTAATGCCCCCATTTTGCCCCTTATGCAGTATGTATGATGCCCCCACAGTGTAATGCCCCCATTATGCCCCTTATGCAGTATGTATGATGCCCCCATTATGCCCCTTATGCAGGATGTATGATGCCCCCCCACACAGGGTTTCGCATTATGCAGTGTGATGATGCCCCCCCCCACACAGTGTAATGCCCCCATTATGCCCCTTATGCAGTATGTATGATGCCCCCCACACAGTGTAATGCCCCCATTATGCCCCTTATACAGTATGTATGATGCCCCCCACACAGTGTAATGTCCCCATTATCCACCTTATGCAGGCTGTATGATGCCCCCACGCAGTGTAATGCCCCCATTATGCCCTTTATGCAGGATGCATGATGCCCTCACACAGTGTAATGCCCCCATTATGCCCCTTATGCAGTGTGTATGATGCCCCCACACAGTTTAATGCCCCCATTATGCCCCTTATGCAGTGTGTATGACCCCCCCCCCCCCCCCCACAGTATAATGTTCCCCCAGTACCGCCTGAGGTCCTGCAGTTGGAATAATCCCTCTGGAGAATGTTTTTTCCTTTCCCTGCTCCCCTCCATATATACCCTCGAGCATGTATACAGGCATGTAGTGGAGCAGGCATTACTAGATATCGAGGCTTTGTACAGTAATATACCGCATGAGGATGATATCAGAGGAGTAAGACATTTCTTGAAATCGAGATCAGTAGAGTGTAGCAGACATAATGACTTGATGGAGGATCTTCTAAAATTCACTCTTATGCATAACTTCTTTCTTTTTGATAGGAAGTATTTCCACCAGCTCAGGGGTACTGCGATGGGTAGCCTCTGTGCCCCCTTATATGCTAACCTATCCCTGGACTGGTGGGAGGAATCCTCAATATTCAGGGATGGCATCCATATATTGGGGTATGGTACAAATATATTGACTGCATTTTTATCATCTGGTCAGGGACGAGTGAACAATCTTTTTAATTTGTCGGGGAACTCAACATCAATAGAGTGGGCCTTAGATTTACATCTGAATTTATTATAATAATAATTTTTATAGCGACAACATATTCTGCAGCACTTTACAATTTTAAGGGGGACTTATATTGACAATACAGACTTTACAGAATAAGCATAACTCAGATATTAAAAGGAGTGAGGGCCCTGCTCGCAAGCTTACAGTCTATAAGGAAATAGGGGAGACACAAAAGGTAAAATGTACGTATATTGTATAATACAGCCTTAATATACTAAATAGAGTAAGTATATAACACCACATGAACTGGTCGCCAGCCAGTATGTGTACAGTACAGACAGAGGCTATGCAGTGCATGGATGGTATGAGCATGATTTTGAAGAAAATTTTAATATGGGCCAAACTGGGACAGTTAGATAAGTGTGTTGAGGTGATAGGCCAGTATAAAGAAATGGGTTTTTAGGGCACCCTTTAAACTGTGGGTATTGGGAATTAATCAAATTGTCCTGGGTAGTGCATTCCAAAGAATTGGAGCAGCATGCGAGAAATCTTGGAGACTGGAGTGGGAGGTTCGGATTACGGAGGATTTTAGTTTTAAGTCATTAGCAGAACGGAGGGCACGGGTAGGGTGGTAGACTGAGACGAGGGAGGTGATGTAGGGCGGTGCTGAATCATCAAGAGTTTTGTGGGTAAGAGCGATAAGTTTATATTGAACTCTGTATTGGATGGGCAATCAGTGCAATGACTGGCACAGGGAAGAGACATCGTTGTATCGGTTGGTGAGGAATATGACCCTGACTCCTGCGTTCAGGACGGATTGGAGAGGGGAAAGTTTATAAAGGGGGAGATCGATAAGTAAAGAGTTGCAATAGTCCAGACGAGAATGAATAAGAGCTACATAAGAGTTTTTACAGAGTCAAAGGTAAGAAAATTTCTGATTCTAGAGATGTTTTTGAGGTGTAGATGACACGAGCGCGCGAGTGATTTGATGTGAGGAGTGAAGGAAAGATCTGAATCAAGCTTGACCCCAAGACAGCCGGCATGTTGCTGGCGAGTAATGATGGAGTCACAAACAGAAATGGCAATATCAGGCATAGATAGGTTAGTGGAGGGAGGAAATAGGAGTAGTTTAGTTTTTGACAGATTAAATTTTAGATAGAGGGAGGGCATAGTGTTAGAGACAGCGGAAAGACAATCACTGGTATTTTGTAATAATGCAGGGGTGATGTCCGGAGAAGAGGTGTATAATTGGGTGTCATCAGCATAGAGATGGTACTAAAAACCGAATCTGCTGATTGTTTGTCCAATAGGAGCGATATATAAGTAGAAAAGAAGGGCTTCTAGGACTGATCTTTGAGGAACCCCGACAATAAGGGGGAGGGGAGAAGAAGAGGAGCCAGCAAAAGACACAGTGAAGGAGCGGTCAGAGAGGTAGATCCACAGTGTCGAATGCTGCAGAGAGATCCAGGAGAATCAGCAGGGAGTAGTGACCATTAGATTTGGCTGTTAGTAGATCATTAGAAACTTTAGTGAGTTCAGTTTCAGTAGAATGTAAAGAGCGGAAACCAGATTGTAAAGGGTCAAGAAGGGAGTTATCTGAGAGATAGCGTATTATACAGGAGTGGACCAGTCGTTCCAGGAGTTTAGATATAAAGGGAAGATTGGAAACAGGTCTGTAGTTAGCAGCACAGTTCTGGTCGAGGGATGTTTTTTTAAGTAATGGATGTATGCTGGAGTGTTTAAAAAAGGAGGGAAAAATACAAGATGAGAGGTAGAGGTTGAATATTTTAGTTAGGTGAGTGGTGACAGCTGGAGAAAGGGACTGAAGGAGATGTGAAGGAATAGGGTCACTGGTGCAGGTGGTAGAGCTAGAGGAAGCAAGGAGCCTTGTCACTTCATCTTCCGTGACTGGTTCGAAGTCAGAAAATGATCAAGATACAATGTGGGAGGGAGGAGCATGCATAACATTTGGGGATTGAGAGAAAATTTCCTGTCGGATATGGTCAATTTTTTCTTTGAAATAATTGTCCAGATCGTCAGTGCTGAGGTTGTTGGTTGGGGCCTGTGCTGTTTGATTAAGGAGAGAATGAAAAGTGTCAAACAGGTGTTTAGGATTATTGGGCCATGAGATGATGAGGTTGTTAGGCTGCGTGCACACAATGCTTTTTTCATGCGTTTCCGCTGCGGAAACGCATCAAAAACGCATGGTAATCCGCACCCCATGGTCCCCAATGGCATTCCGCAATGTCAATGCACATGCTGCGGATTTTTCCGCAACGTTTCTGCAGCGCTCATAAATCCACAGCATGTTCATTAATTTTGCGGAAGCGCAGCGGAAGCCATGCCATTGGCTTGCATTGAGACGCATAGAATCCGTGTCTGTACATTTGTACAAGCGGATAATATGCGTTTCAATGTGCGGATGGTACCCAGTTCTGGAGGAGAGAAGACTCTCATCCAGACCTGGGTACCATTGTACCTGTAAAAAAAAAGAATAAAATAAAAAATAAAGTTTATATTCACCTGTCCGGCGGCCCCTGCAGCGCTTCTCCTTCCAGGACCTGAGATGACGTCGCGGTCATGTGACCGCAGGCTGTCTCGCGAGATGCCGGCAAGCCAGGAAGGAGCGCGACAGCACACACGGCGGCATCGGAGGTAAGTATAACTTTATTTTTTTATTTTTACGTTCACACTGTATAAATCCATGCCGTTTGCATGGATTTTTACAGTGTGACCTAGTTGTCAAGCACTTTCCAAGTGATGCTATCGCCTGGAAAGTGCTTGTCAGTCCGCATGCGGAAACACATGCGTTAACGCATGTGAATCCGCATGTATTCCGCATGTATTCTGCAGGAAAAATGCATGCACAATCTGCATGCGTTTTTTCCGCCAGGGAGATGCATAAATGCTGCAGAAATTTTCTGCTTCATTTCTGCATCGTGGGCACATAGCCTCAAAGTAGGTTTGTTTGGAGAGGTGAAGGGCGGAGTTATAGGTTTTAAGCATAAATTTATAATGGAGGAAATCTTCAGCCAGATTAGATTTTGTCCACAGCCGTTCGGCACACCTGGAGCCCCGCTGGAGAAAACGTGTTTGCAGCGTGTTCCAAGGTTGTCGCCGTCTGTGCCGAGTTGTTCTCTGTGTAGAAGGTGCACCTTCATCCAGGGCACATTGCAATGTTTCGTTATAGTTCTTCAGTGCAGAGTCAGGGCATGAGAGGGAGGAGATTGGGGCCAATGATGATTGCAACGTTTTCATAAATTTCTGGGTGTTAATGCCATGTATATTTCTATAAGTGTGGAAAGTGGGGGTGTCTTGAGCAGGGTGACAGTTCTTGACAGAGAATGAAAGAAGGTTGTGATCAGAGAGTGGAAGAGGAGAGTTAGTAATGTCATGTATTGAACAGAGCCGGGTGAAGATCAGGTCAAAGAGTATTTCCATCTTCATGTGTAGGAGAATTAGTAAGCTGTGAAAGGCCGAAGGAGGAAGTTAGCGATAAAAGATGAGTGGCAGATGGGAAGAGGGAATCGCCTAATGGGATGTTAAAATCTCCCATGATGAGGGTGGGGATGTCATAGGTTAGAAATTTTGGAAGCCAAGTGGCAAAGTGATCCACAAACTGACGGGAGGGGCCCAGAGGGCGATACACAACCGCCACTCGCAGGGAGAAGGGCCGGTAGAGTCTGACTGTGTGGGCCTCAAAAGAAGGGATGAAAAATGAGGGTACTGAGGATATAACCTGAAAAGTACATTTTATTTAAAGGAGCAGACCAACACCAATTATTACCAGTTGCCTTTCCTGCATGTACTGATCAAGAAGGATTGTAACGGGACCCTAGGGACACTCATCTACCAGAAACCTTCAAGCACTAATAAACTACTGAAGTGGGATAACCACCACCCCCATCCCCATAAAAAGAGGAAAATCCAAGGGACAATTTTTATGGTTGAGAAGGTACTGCTCGACTGTCACAGATTTTAATATACAGGCAATAGACCTGAACACCAGATTAAGGGATGTAGGGTACTCGTGGTACATTTTGGATTCCGCATCATCGTTTGCAGAAAAATGGTCTTATCCATCAGCTTATCTTTTCCTCATTCAGATCTCTAAAATACCGGATCCTCTCAGTGAAGATCGTCTATATAAGAAAATTTTCCTGATTTATCCAGGAAAATCATGGACAAGATGGTGGAGGGGATATTACACCTCACCCTAGAGATCCTCTTCCGGCTTACTGGAGAGGTGAGCGATTCTGATGACGTCACATTACAGCATTCTTGGAAATAACAGATGGACAGAACTAGAGAGGTGAGGACTCTGGAAATGTCTGTAGTGAGATTTATTAATGTGACTCTCCATAACCAGAGATTAATCACGGGGCCTCCACCTCACCCCCTAATACATGAGGACATCAATGACCAGAAGATCCTAGAACTCGCCTACAAGATAATTGAGCTGCTGACTGGAGAGGTGACACTGCTGGGAATGCTGGGACATTATGCAGTAATGCTGTGAAGGGATCAGGGGGATGACGGTATCATTGTATGTGTCAGGTTCCTATAAGATGTCAGGATGTCGCCGTCTATTTCTCCATGGAGGAGTGGGAGTATTTAGAAGGACACAAAGATCTGTACAAGGACGTCATGATGGAGGTTCCCCAGCCCCTCACATCACCAGGTAATAGACAGGACTAAATGCACACGGCCTATAATTATCTGTATGTAAAGAATGAATTCAGTCCCTGTATGTGTTTCCTCCAGATCTATCCAGTAAGAGGACAACACCAGAGAGATGTCCCCGTCGTCTTCTTCCACAGGACTGTAAACAAGAAAATCCAAATGTTCCTCAGGTAGATAGAGAGAAGGTGTCATGAGATCTCCCCTATGATGTGTAGACGGCTGTAAATGTCATGTCTTCAGTTCTGTTTTATCCATCATTATTATGTTTTATATTTGTGTAATGAGAATGGTGGAGATGGCAGGATTAGAGCTGATCATAGATGTGACTTCTCCATCTGTCGGTGACTTTTACAATATTTGTTTCAGGGTGAAGATCTGACCCATATTAATACTACAGAGACATACGGAAGGGCTGATGAGCAGTGTAAAGAGGAGATTCCTACATATGACTACTCAGGTGAGTAGTAACCACTGAATACAGAGAAGTCCCTGTCTGTGGCTGCTTTATCAGTGGTGTAGTCGTATCACAATCGTGTGATCACCATTTTGCCACTAGACTCCAACATTCTCCTCCGTTCGAAAATATTCAAATTACTTTGTGTAATTGTGAAAGACCTTTTCTATAGAACTTACAACCTGAAGGATCCACCTACCCCCTGGGATTAGGAGACGCTGACCGTTACCTGCCCAGGTCTGTAAACTATAAAGCCAAATGACAGCGTACGTAGAATGTGCTGACAAATTAAAAAATCACTTGAAGAAAAATATGATGGGCCTGTAAGAGAAAGCGGAGGGTAATGATGCTGTTGGCTTCCTAGATCCCTGATATCTTATTAGATGAATCTACCTTCTCTCCCTTCTGTGCTGCTGAATGTGCTCATATGGTCCCTACAAGACCAGGTCCAGTCTTTCTGGCCAAACTTCACTTTTATGATCGACAACATTAAATGTCCAGTGAGGCCAAGTGTGAATTTCTGTACAATAAGAACAGAGTTTCCCTTTATCCTGACTTTTCAATTTCTTTTAAAACCAACTAACTTCAAACAGGATTGTCATAAACTACACAGAAAACATTACACCTGTGCCATGATATATCTCTAAGTTGTGCGTGGCTCATGGCTGTAATATACATTTATTCACGCCTGCAGGAGATGTGTTGGCATGGCTCGAGCCCTGGTTTCATGGATTCACTCCACGTCATAAATAGTATTGAGCGAATTTGTTCGGCATTTCAAATTCGGGTTAGTTTTCGGGGTTCCGGCTTGTTCGCGCCAAATGGTCCACCATAAATGAGTGCAACTCCAGTTTAGTGTTGGATTTCTCCCCTCATACATACGTGGTTGTTGGGGATGTTACATGTTTATATATTCTTTATTTTTTTTTACATATTTTTATTTTTTTCACTCTTTATGATAGTTTCATTCTGGTGGGATCGGCCGGCCTCACTTATGTGAGTCTGTAACTCCCTGGTCGTCTTTCAAAAAGATCTCCATTGCCTCTTCCAAATACCTGAGATCTAAATTTAAGACACCTCAGCTCTTCAGTATTATAAAAAAGTTCTCTTTGAATGTCTAATATTTCTTCTTGACACTCATCTGCCAGAAAATATTGTCCCTTAGCGATAGTTTAGATTGAGAAGAGCCCCCGAGCCCCATACTCTAATTACCCCAGAGAGGTTTCACCACTAGTTACTCATTTTTCTCTGATGAAGACTGTTCAGTTTGATCATTTCAGTAGAAGTGTTATTGTCTGTAGACACAGTTTTTGACTTCAGTAATCCTCTGCTTTAACCCCTTCCCGCAGTCAGTATTATGTTTCTAATCAGGCCCCATTTTTCAAATTTGACGTGTGTCACTTTATGTGGTGATAATTTTGGAATTCTTCACAAAGGATAATAGGAAACAAATGGACCTTACAAATTATTTTCCAACTTCTTTTGAATCTGACAATACCCTATATACGGTTCTACACTACTGTTTGGGCACATGGGAGGTTGAGAAGGGAAGGAGCGCCATTTAGCTATTAGGAATGCTCAAAAGATGGCTACCATGAACAGGCTTATAACTATCTATCCTGTTTACAGATTTCACAAATTACTTTGCTCATCACCCTTTAACTCTTCTACATGGATCTGAACCTACACAGAGACCCCTAGGCTTGGGCCATGGTGTTACCTGCTATTCGGTGGAGTGAGATGGAAAGAAGAATAGTAAGGTAACCGGGTCAGAACCAGGAGGGCAGAGAAAATACAAAATCAGAAGACACCAGAGTAGTCAGTAAACGGGCCGAGGTCACAACAGGAAACAAATACACAAGCCGGGAGCTGAGCACAGAGGACTGAACCAGAGGAGAACAAGGCTGTATCTGGCAGCTTCCGGCAATATGCTTCCAGCTTTAGTAGGGTGCGGTGCTTTCCAAATTGCTGAAGCAGGGAGCAGATTACTCCAGCTGGACTGCACACACACCCATACTGCCAGACTCGATGGTACTACAGGTCCCAAGCACCCTAATCTTAGTGGCTGGACAGAGCCTGTACCTTTTACTCCATATTTGGGAGGCAGAATAAACAAACAGGTGAACACCACGCTCCACTGCTTCATCCTATGAGGTTTTCTATTAGATGGTCATTGTCCAGTGATTTTTTTTTTTTTATATAACTTGCCTTTTTTACAGACAATTTAAGTAGAAATGTTCAAAAATATAAAATTCAAGGATTCTTTATTAAAAAATAATAATTGTTTTTATTCTTGGCAGATGTCTGTACCAGGAGATCAGAGGGACAGCTGACACCTTCAATTTTCAAATCAGATAATTTTCAGATCCCACAGGATACAATTGAAGTGAATGCCATTACTGCAGATATACCATCATCCCTTCACAGCCAAGATCTGTCATCTGATCCTTTGAAACACGTCCTGTCTTCTGATTCATTACCGACTACTAAGGAAAATCAAAGTCACAAAATAAGCATTAAAAAACAAACTGCTCCTAAAGCAAAGAAGCCATTTTCACATTCAGAATATAGAAATAGTTTTCCTCTCAAAAAGTCTTTTCTTAAACATCAAAAAATTCACACAGCGAAAAATAGATTTTCTTGCTCCAAGTGTGGGAGATGTTTTAATCAGAAATCAAGTCTTGTTAGGCACCAGATAACTCACACAGGAGAGAAGCCATTTTCCTGTTCAGAATGTGGGAATTTTTTTACAGAGAAATCAAATCTTATCGCACACCAGAGAACCCACACAGAGGAGAATCCTTTTTCATGTTCAGATTGTGGGAAAAGTTTTGTACAGAAATCAAATCTTAATATACATCAGAGAACTCACACAGGGGAGAAGCCATTTTCATGTTCAGAATGTGGGAAATGTTTTACAGAGAAATCAACTCTTATCAACCATCAGAGAACACACACAGGGGAGAAGCCATTTTCATGTTCAGAATGTGGGAAATGTTTTGCAAAGAAATCAAATCTTATCAAACATGTGAGAACTCACACAGGGGAGAAGCCTTTTCCATGTTCAGAATGTGGAAAATGTTTTACAGAGAAATCAACTCTTATCAACCATCAGAGAACACACACAGGAGAGAAGCCGTTTTCCTGTTCAGAATGTGGGAAATATTTTACAGCGAAATCAAATCTTATCAAACATCACAAAACTCACACAGTTGAGAAGCCTTTTTCATGTTCAGAATGTGGGAAATGTTTTACAGAGAAATATACTCTTATTAAACATCAGACAACTCACACTGGGGAGAAGCCTTTTCCATGTTCAGAATGTGGAAAATGTTATAACCATAAATCTAGTTTTCTTAAGCACCAGAGAACCCACACAGTGGAGAAGCCATTTTCATGTTCAGATTGTGGGAAATGTTTTGTACAAAAATCATGTCTTAATATACATCAGAGAACTCACACAGGGGAGAAGCCATTTTCATGTTCAGAATGTGGGAAATGTTTTGCAAAGAAATCAAATCTTTTCAAACATCAGAGAACTCACACAGGGGAGAAGCCTTTTCCATGTTCAGAATGTGGAAAATGTTTTACAGAGAAATCAACTCTTATCAACCATCTGAGAACTCACACAGGAGAGAAGCCATTTTTATGTTCAGAATGTGGGAAATATTTTACAGAGAAATCAACTCTTAAAATCCATCAGAGAACCCACACAGGGGCAAAGCCTTTTTCATGTGCAGATTGTGGGAAATGTTTTGGACAGAAATCACATCATAATAAACATCAGAGAATTCACACAGGGAAGAAGCCTTTTTCATGTTGAAAATGTGGGAAATGTTTTAAACAGAAAGCGCATCTTGATAACCACCGGAGAACCCACACAGGGGAGAATGCCGCAACTACACCCAACTAGTCTCTGTACAGACAAGAAAGGCCCTAGCTGTACAACTAGAAACGCCACCACAGACCTAACTCCCTAATAAGTCGTTGAGGAGTTTCTCATACCTCCTGAGTAACCAGAGGGGAGGCTGCAACAAGGGGAAAGGAAAGTATGAAGTAAAATACGAAAACCCTGAATGAGAAGCAAAAACACATTCATATAGGGCAAAGAAGGCAAGCTAAGGAGAACCCAAAATAAAAGGAACAAGTATAATCTCCCAGAAACCTAACATTGTTAGACTTAAAAGGTACTGGGAGGAAAAGCAAACTGACCGGGAGGATAGTTTCACCTTTGTGGTGAAACTTATAAAATTCATCCTCACCTGTATACAGTGCCTACAAGTAGTATTCAACCCCCTGCAGATTTAGCTGGTTTGATAAGATGCAAATAAGTTAGAGCCTTCAAACTGCAAACGAGAGTAGGTTTTATGAACAGAAGCATAAATCTTACAAACCAAAAAGTTATGTTGCTCAGTTGAATTTTATTAAATTTTAAACATAAAAGTGTGGGTCAATTATTATACAACCCCTATGCTTAATATTTTGTGGAATAACCCTTGTTTGCAATTACAGCTAATAATCATCTTTTATAAGACCTGATCAGGCCAGCACAGGTCTGTGGAGTTATCTTGGCCCACTCCTCCATGCAGATCTTCTCCAAGTTATCTAGGTTCTTTGGGTGTCTCATGTGGACTTTATTCTTGAGCTCCTTCCACAAGTTTTCAATTGGGTTAAGGTCAGGAGACTGACTAGGCCACTCCAACACCTTGACTTTTTCCCTCTTGAACCAGGCCTTGGTTTTCTTGGCTGTGTGCTTTGGGTCGTTGTCTTGTTGGAAGATGAAATTACGACCCATCTTAAGATCCTTGATGGAGGAGCGGAGGTTCTTGGCCAAAATCTCCAGGTAGGCCGTGCTATCCATCTTCCCATGGATGCGGACCAGATGGCCAGGCCCCTTGGCTGAGAAACAGCCCCACAGCATGATGCTGCCACCACCATGCTTGACTGTAGGGATGGTATTCTTGGGGTCGTATGTAGTGCCATCCAGTCACCAAACGTCACGTGTGTGGTTGGCACCAAAGATCTCGATCTTGGTCTCATCAGACCATAGAACCTTGAACCAGTCTGTCTCAGAGTCCTCCAAGTGATCATGAGCAAACTGTAGACGAGCCTTGACATGACGCTTTGAAAGTAAAGGTACCATACAGGCTCGTCTGGAACGGAGACCATTGCGGTGGAGTACGTTACTTATGGTATTGACGGAAACCAATGTCCCCACTGCCATGAGATCTTCCCGGAGCTCCTTCCTTGTTGTCCTTGGGTTAGCCTTGACTCTTCTGACAAGCCTGGCCTGACACTTTCAAAGGCTGTCCAGGCCATGGAAGACTAACAGTAGTTCCATAAGCCTTCCACTTACGGATGATGCTCCCAACAGTGGAGACAGGTAGGCCCAACTCCTTGGAAAGGGTTTTGTACCCATTGCCAGCCTTGTGACCCTCCACGATCTTGTCTCTGATGGCCTTGGAATGCTCCTTTGTCTTTCCCATGTTGACCATGTCTGAGTGCTGTTCACAAGTTTGGGGAGGGTCTTAAATAGTCAGAAAAGGCTGGCAAAAGAGATCTTTAATCCACACATGTGAAGCTCATTATTCTTGGTGCCTGAACTACTTCTTAATACTTTAGGGGGACCAAACAGAATTCTTTTGTTTTGAGGGGTTGAATAATAAATGACACTCTGAATTAACTTTTAACGTTTTTAAAAACAAAAAAAAAACAAAATTTGCTGCAGTGCATTTCCCACTTCCAGGCTGATCTACAGTACAAATGTCACAATGCCAAGTTAATTCCGCATGTGTCAACCAGCTAAATCTGCAGGGGGTTGAATACTACTTGTAGGCACTGTATGTAAACCTGTCCGTTTATAATGACCACGGACAAGATAAAGATTCCCAACTTACATGAGGATTACAAGATCCCAGGTACTTTCAGCTGCATCAAATCTAATGTAATGTACTTAATTATATGTACCAATTATCCAACTGGGGGTCTGTATGTAGGGGAGACAGGGCAAAAACTTAAAACAAGTATGAATTCTCATCGCCACACAAAAAAAAGAATAGATCTACTTGTGGCCACACATTTTTACGGCCACAACTGCTTATCCTTTTCCGAAACTGATAGTTCTGCTTCACGTCACTTGTCTTATCTATTGCATTATTCCTGTGCCCTGTTGTGTATAAATATGTGACTCTTCAGATTTTGTGTTATACTATGTCTCATGAAGAGACCTGAGTAGTCTCGAAAGCTTACTGACTAATGGCTAACTCAAAAGATGGTATCAACCACTGAGGACTCTCAAATTGTAATATTTTTCTCCATACAGCAATTTTAAGATCTCTCCACATGTGTTCAATGGGATTTAGATCCAGACTCATTGCTGGTCAGAACTCTCCAGCACTTTGTTTCCATCTATTTTCTAGGTGCTTCTTGAAGTATGTTTGGGCTCATTGTCATGCTGGAAGACCCATGACCTAGGACTAGTGTTGAGCGAGTGTGTTTTGTTCCGAGTATGCTCGGGCCGAGCTCCGAGTATTTACAGCTGTTCTGTGTTATGTTTGAATCACTCCCGTGTGCATGATTTGCGACTGTTTGACAGCTTTATTACATGTGAGGAATGTGTAAGAAATAGATATTCCTCACATGTAATAAAGCTGTCAAACAGTTGCAAATCATGCACATGGGAGTGATTCAAACATATCACTGAGCAGCTGTAAATACTCGGAACTCGGCCCGAGCATACTCGGCGAAAGGGTTAATCGAACATACTCGCTCAACACTACCTAGGATGCAAACCCAGCTTTCTGACACTATTGTGACCCAAAATACTTTGCTAATCTTCAGATTTCATGATGCCTTGCACACAGTCGGAGGCAGCAAAGCAACCCCAAACCACCTTTGAACCGCCACCATATTTGACTGTATGGGTTGTAAATTTATTCTTTATGCTGTGCACCTTGGGCAAAGGAACATATGGATCTCTAAAGATGGACTTATAACCTTGAAATTGTTGATATTGTTCAACAAATTTGGTTCTCAAGTCCTCAGACAGTTCTCTTCTCCTTTTTCTGTTTTCTCCATGCTTAGTGTGCCACACATTTTCACACAATGCAAATATTGAATCAACTTCTCCCTTTTTTATCTGGTTTTAGGTGTAATTTTCATATTGCCCACACCTGTTACTTGCCAAAATTGCATTTGACTAGGGGGTGCCGAAGCGGAAAACAACGATCACATGGCCAATGATGTAGAAAACATGTATAAACTTTATTCAAAAAGATTTTTTACATAAAGAATAGAGCAGAGTGTCTAAGGAGACAAATCGGTGCCAAATCACCATACAAAACATTAAAACATAGATAAAAACAAGCAGGTAACACATTGGATGCAGGTATCTCGTCTCACAACTCCCTTCCTCCCCATTGTCAAATGTTTAAAGAGACTATAACGCATGTGAAGGGACAACATGAAAACAACCGTCTATATGCTATAAATAGCTATATCTCAAAGATAGATATCCCTTCCCTTAGTATCTCACACGGTCAAAATCCAGCATAGTTACCTGAGTGGGAGACTGGGAACCTGCACGATGCGTGCTTCCCCAAAATTGCGTTTGAACAAGCTTCACATGCTTGAAACAAAGTTGTTTACCCACAATTTTGGCAAGGTGTCAATAATTTTGTCCGAACTATTTTGTGTGAAATTATGTTCAAGTTGCCTTTTTTTTCTCTGTTTTCTTGTGTTGTTCCAATGCATGCAAAGGAAATAAACGTGTATAACAAAACTTGTAATTGCAATAATTTTCTGAGAGAATGACTTCATTTTCTGGAACAATTTCAACACTTTTGACCATAACTTGTTTTTGTTGCCTTTTGAATTTGTTGCAGCATATCATCCTCTTCATGTTCAGCTATATTAGGAGGCTTGTAGCAAAGTCCAATTAGCAGCTTTGCATTATTGCCATTTCCATGTACATTACCCATACTGATTTTACATCAGGGATGGAAAGCTCAAAACATGCAGAGGGCCAAAATGAAAAACTTTGACAAAGTCGTGGGCCGACCAGTATACAGTATAATGAGCCCCACATAGTACTCCATACAGAATAATGGCCCCACATAGTCCTCCATACAGAATAATGGGCCCCACATAGTCCTCCATACAGTATAATGGGCCCCACATAGTCCTCCATACAGTATAATGGGCCCCACATAGTGCCCCATACAGTATAATGGGCCCCACATAGTCCTCCATACAGTATAATGGGCCCCACATAGTCCTCCATACATAAGAAACAAGAGGGAAAAACTTCAAGTCAGAGTCCCATCTAATAGTGAAAAAATGACAACATTTTATTAATTATAATTTATACAGGAAAAAAATATGAATCACAGAGACAGTTAATAGTAAAACAATGGAGGAGCATGAGACAAATTAAGATGATTCTTTTCTGATGTAAATACATAATTGGGCTGCCAAAAAAATAAGAATATATTGTTAAAATGCAGTGAAGCATTCAATAAAAGTGCAGGTGCTTATGAGGTAGGTCAGAAGTAGTTGCTATGTAAGAGGTTAGTCATACCGCTGTCTATATATAGGTACTAATATAGATAGCTCATACCGAAGATAGCAGATCTTTATAAGTGGTATCAGTGCCCTGACCCCTTAGGCTACAGAGTAAAAGTATATCCTAATACATATTAAAGCCTAGAAAATGCACCTAAGTAGGAAAAAAGATTAAAGAACGGCAGCGAAAAGATTGTAGCATAAATCTTATAGAATACTTACAGCCACAGTGGATGTGAACACGCTCCTCAATGGCACTCACCCTGGTGCGCGTTTCGGCACGGCTGCCTTCGTCAGGAGGTGGCGTCAATGAAGGTGGGTAGGGTTTAGAAACCCTTGAGCCAATAGAAAAGGGGGTGTGTAGTCTCCGCCAATGGGTGTGGGGAGGGTGTGGCATAACACATGGCAATCACCGATACACCACCGCATCCACGGCAACCGCGTCATGTGAGCACATATTGATACAGCCAGTGAGGACACCACAGAGAACAGTGAAGCCGGGCGTACCACCCAGTCCACAGATATATAGTCAAATACAACCGGAGAGAAAAAGAAAATAATAGCATATCCCAAATGTATGTATGTGTGTGTATATATATATACAGTATAGACCAAAAGTTTGGACACATGTTCTCATTTAAAGATTTTTCTGTGTTTTCATGACTATGAAAATTGTACATTCACACTGAAGGCATCAAAACTATGAATTACCACATGTGGAATTATATACTTAACAAAAAAGTGTGAAACAACTGAAAATATGTCTTATATTCTAGGTTCTTCACAGTAGCCACCTTTTGCTTTGATGACTGCTTTGCACACTCTTGGCATTCTCTTGATGAGCTTAAAGAGGTAGTCACCGGAAATGGTCTTCCAACAATCTTGACGGAGTTCCCAGAGATGCTTAGCACTTGTTGGCCCTTTTGCCTTCACTCTGCGGTCCAGCTCACCCCAAACCATCTCTATTGGGTTCAGGTCTAGTGACTGTGGAGGCCAGGTCATCTGGCGTAGCACCCCATCTCTCTCCTTCTTGGTCAAATAGCCCTTACACAGCCTGGAGGTGTGTTTGGGGTCATTGTCCTGTTGAAAATTAAATGATGGTTCAACTAAACGCAAACCGGATGGAATAGCATGCCGCTGCAAGATGCTGTGGTAGCCATGCTGGTTCAGTATGCCTTCAATTTTGAATAAATCCCCAACAGTGTCACCAGCAAAGCACCCCCACACCATCACACCTCCTCCTCCATGCTTCACGGTGGGAACCAGGCATGTAGAGTTCATCCATTCACCTTTTCTGCGTAGTACAAAGACACGGTGGTTGGAACCAAAGATCTCAAATTTGGACTCATCAGACCAAAGCATAGATTTCCACTGGTCTAATGTCCATTCCTTTTGTTCTTTAGCCCAAACAAGTCTCTTCTGCTTGTTGCCTGTCCTTAGCAGTGGTTTCCTAGCAGCTATTTTACCATGAAGGCCTGCTGCACAAAGTCTCCTCTTTACTAGTGTTGAGCATTCCGATACTGAAATATCGGGTATCGGCCGATAGTCGCAGTATCGGAATTCCGATACTTAATTCCGATACTTTTACAATATCGTATGCCGGAATCGGAAGTTCCCATAATGCAATGAGCCAGTTTCATTTTATTCAGCCATTGAGGATCCTAAGAAGTGTGGGCACTAGTGTTGAGCCACCCCCGTAGTGTTTGGGTTCGGTTCGGTTCGTCGAACACCGGGATGTTCGAGGAACTGTTCGTCGAACTGTTCGTCGAACACCTTAGAACACCGTCGAACAACGTTAAAACCAATGGCAGGCAAACAAAAACACATAGAAACACATAGAAAACACCTTCAAAGGTGTCCAAAAGCTGACAAACTGCTCAGAAGACGCTTTCTTTAAAAAAGCCGGCCGGCAATTCAGCAGCGGCATACACCGGTACCCGACAATTTAGACAAGAAGGAATAGAGCCTCACACATAGATTAGATAGATAGAAACATGTCAGTCACATATATATGAAGTACAGTGACAGTGTTGCTTACTGTACTTGTCATTTAGTGTAAAGGATTTATTAAAAAAAATAATAGTGTTTTCATGCACTGTCTCTTTAAAAAAGCCGGCCGGCAATTCAGCATCTGTACCCGACAATTTATAACAGAAAGAAAGAGCATCACACATAGATTAGATAGATAGAAACATGTCAGTCACATATATATGAAGTACAGTGACAGTGTTGGTTACTGTACTTGTCATTTAGTATTAAAATAAAGGATTTATTATTAAAAAAAATTGGCGTGGGGTTCCCCTTAATTTTAGTCTCTAGCGGAGGTTAAGCAGACAGCTGGGGCAGATGTTTGAAGCCTGGGAAGGGGGTAATACCCACGGAGCTTCCCAGGCTACTAATATCAGCCCCCAGCTGAATACATAGCCTCTACTAGCTATTAAAATGGGGGACCCCCCAAAAAAAATGACGTGGGGTCCCCCCTAATTTAATAGCTAGCAAAGGCTAGGCAGACAGCTGGGGGCTGATATTAATAGCCCAGGAAGGGAGCCATGAATATTGGCCCCCTCCCAGGCTAGAAACACCAGCCGTCAGCCGCCCCAGAAATGGCGCATTCATAGGATGCGCCAATTCTGGCACTTAGCCTCGCTCTTCCACGCTGCCCTGGTGCGGTGGCAGTGGGGTAATAGGGCTGGGGTTGATGTCAGCTTATAGTGCCAGCTGACATCAAGCCCAGGTTAGTAATGGAGAGGCGTCTATAAGACACCCCCATTACTAACCCCATAGTCAAAGTTAAAAGAAAACACAAACACCCAGAATAAAGTCCTTTAATTGAAATAAAGACACAATCCTTTATTGTTCTAAATTAAACCATACTTACCATCACGCCCATTCCAGCTGAAGCCAACGATCTCCTGCAATAAAAGAAAAATAATAAAGCAACATCATCCTTACCTTTCCATGGTTCCCACGACAGCTTCAGCTCTGCTACATCGAGATGACAGGCTGGACCGCAGCAGAACGCTGCCATCCAGCCTGTCATCCCGCAGACACTGAGAAGCGCAGGCATGCTTGCGCTCCTCAGTGTCTGACTGTGACGGCATCCAGATGAGCCGACAATGAACTCGGCTCACCTCATGTACGTCACTGACAGCGTGGGAGAATTCTCGCGCTGAGTGCAGGAGAATTTTCCCACGCTGTCAGTGACGTGCATGAGGCTGATATTTAAATTTGGCGCACAAATCGGTGATTGGTCGCGGGCAGCGTCCGCGACCAATCAGCACAGTAGTGTTTAACTTTGGCGGCAAGATCAGTGATTGGTCGCGGTCAAGACTGCGACCAATCACCGATTTGTGCGGCACATTTAAATAGCGGCCGCGACCAATTGGATGTCAGCGCCGCTCCCCGGTCCTCCCTTCACACCCTAGCCGCATGGATGTCAGCGGCGCTGCCTGGTTGGATACTTCCGCTCCGAGAACCCGGGACATGAGCGGGTACTCGCAGCAGAAGTATCTCGACCCGCAGCGCCGCTCCCCGGTCCTCCCTTCACACCCTAGCTGCTGATCTCCCCACAGTATCCGCATGGTGTTACAAAGGTCCGGACATTTGTGTTAAAAATCGCTGATTGGTCGTGGGCGCTGCCCGCGACCAATCACCGATTTGGGCGCCAAATTTAAATATCGGCCGCGACCAATCACCCATCTTGGCTCCACATTTAAACACCACTGTACTGATTGGTCGCGGACGCTATTTAAATGTGGCGCCAAAATCGGTGATTGGTCGCGCCCAGCGTCGGCGACCAATCAGCTCAGCGGTGTTTAAATGTGGAGCCAAGATCGGTGATTGGTTGCGGCCGATATTTAAATTTGGCGCCCAAATCGGTGATTGGTCGCTGGCAGCGCCAGCGACCAATCAGCGATTTTTAACACAAATGTCCGGATCTTTGTAACACCATGCGGATACTGTGGGGACATCAGCGGCTAGGGTGTCAAGGGAGGACCGGGGAGCTGCGCTGCGGGTCGGGATACTTCTGCTGCGACCAGTCGCTCATGTCCCGGGTTCTCGCAGCGGAAGTATCCAACCAGGCAGCGGCGCTCCCCGGTCCTCACCAATACGATTAGCTGATTGGTCGCGCTCTCCGCATGCGACCAATCAGTGATCTTGGCGCTAAAGTTAAACACCGCTCTGCTGATTGGTCGCGTATGCTGCCCGCGACCAATCACCGATTTGGGCGCCACATTTAAATAGCGGCCGTGACCAATCAGCGAGCTTGGCGCCAAATTTAAACAACGCTCTGCTGATTGGTCGCGGACCCCAGACGCGTCCAATCAGTGAGATTGGCGCCAAATTTAAACAACGCTCTGCTGATTGGTCGCGGACTCCAGCCACGACCAATCAGCGAGATTGGCACCAAATTTAAACCCCGCTCTGCTAATTGGTCGCGGATGCCGGCCGCGACTAATCAGCATTATTGGCGCCAAATTTAAACACTGCTCTGCTGATTGATCGCGGTCGCCGTCCGCGACCAATCAGCAGTATTGGCGCCAAATTTAAACCCTGCTCGGCTGATTGGTCACGGTTGCCGGCCACGACAAATCAGCAGTATTGGCGCCAAATTTAAACCCCGCTCTGCTGATTGGTCACAGTTGCCGGCCGCGACCAATTTGCGATTTTGGCGCCAAATTTAAACCCCGCTCTGCTGATTGGTCGCGACCGCCGGCCGCGACTAATCAACATTGTTGCCGCCAAATTTAAACACCGCTCTGCTGAATGGTCGCGGTCGTGACCAATCACCATTATTGGCGCCAAATTTAAACACCGCTTTGCTGATTGGTTGCGACGGCAACCAATCAGCATTATTGACGCAAAATGTAAACACCGCTTTGCTGATTGGTCGCGACCGCGACCAATCAGCATTATTGGCGCAAAATTTAAACCCCGCTCTGCTGATTAGTCGTGACCGCCGGCCGTGACCAATCAGCGATATAGTCGCCAAATTTCAACACCGCTTTGCTGATTGGTCGCGGTTGCTGGCCGCGACCAGTCAGCGATTTTGGCGCCAAATTTAAACACCGCTCTGCTGATTGCGTCGGGTCTGCCGCATACATATTCTAGAATACCCGATGCGTTAGAATCGGGTCACCATCTAGTTTCATGAAATAATTTAAAAAAAAATTGACGTGGGGCTTCGCCCTATATTTGTGTCCAGCCAGGTACAGCAGGCAGGAACGGGCTGCCCCCAACCACCAGCTGCCTATTTGTACCTGGCTGGACACAACAATATAGGGAAGCCCTTTTTTTCTTAATTATTTCATGAATTTCATGAAATAATTAAAAAAAAAAATACGTGGGGCTTCGCCCTATTTTTGTGTCCAGCCAGGTACAACTAGGCAGCTAGGGGCTGGAATCTGCAGCGCAGGGAGGCCCGAGCTTTCTGGGTCCCCCCCGCTGCAAAATGCAGTCCGCAGCCACCCCGGAAAATGGCGCATTCATAGAAGCGCCATCTTCTGGCGCTGTACCCAACTCATCCAGGGCCCTGGTGCGGTGGCTCACTGGGTAATAAAGGGGTTAGGGCCAGCTTGGCATTATCAGCTGGCCCTAAGCCCGGAATTCATGGGGTCACGCCAATATTAGACATGACCGCCATGAATTTCTAGTAAAGTATTTAAAAAAAACACAAACACCCAGAAAAAAGTCCTTTAATTGAAATAAACACACAATTCTTTATTGTTCTAAATTAAACCATACTTACCGTCACGCCCATTCCAGCTGAAGCCAATGTCTTCTGCAATAAAAGTAAAATAATTAAGCAACCTCATCCTTACCTTTCCATGGTTCCCACGACAGCTTCAGCTCTGCTACATCGAGATGACAGGCTGGACCGCAGCAGAACGCTGCCATCCAGCCTGTCATCCCGCAGACACTGAGAAGCGCAGGCATGCTTGCGCTCTGCAGTGTCTGGCTGTGACGGCATAAAGATGAGACGAGTTCATGTCCAATGAACTCGGCGCACCTCATGCACGTCACTGACAGCGTGGGAGAATTCTCCTGCACTCAGCACTTCAGCGTGAGAATTCTCCCACGCTGTCAGTGAAGTGCATGAGGTGAACTCATTCATGTCCAATGAACTCAGCTGACCTCATGTACGTCACTGACAGCGTGGGAGAATTCTCACGCTGAAATGCTGAGTGCAGGAGAATTCTCCCACGCTGTCAGTGACGTGCATGAGGTGCGCCGTGTTCATTGGACATGAACTCGGCTCATCTGGATGCCGTCACAGCCAGACACTGCAGAGCGCAAGCATGCCTGCGCTTCTCAGTGTCTGCGGGATGACAGGCTGGATGGCAGCGTTCTGCTGCGGTCCAGCCTGTCATCTCGATGTAGCAGAGCTGAAGCTGTCGTGGGAACCATGGAAAGGTAAGGATGAGGTTGCTTTATTATTTTTCTTTTATTGAAGGAGATCGTTGGCTTCAGCTGGAATGGGCGTGACGGTAAGTATGGTTTAATTTAGAACAATAAAGGATTGTGTCTTTATTTCAATTAAAGGACTTTATTCTGGGTGTTTGTGTTCTTTTTAACTTTGACTATGGGGTTAGTAATGGGGGTGTCTTATAGACGCCTCTCCATTACTAACCTGGGCTTGATGTCAGCTGGCATTATAAGCTGACATCAACCCCAACCCTATTACCCCCTGCCACCGCACCAGGGCAGCGTGGAAGAGCGAGGCTAAGTGCCAGAATTGGCGCATCCTATGAATGCGCCATTTCTGGGGCGGCTGACGGCTGGTGTTTCTAGCCTGGGAGGGGGCCAATATTCATGGCTCCCTTCCTGGGCTATTAATATCAGCCCCCAGCTGTCTGCCTAGCCTTTGCTAGCTATTAAATTAGGGGGGACCCCACGTCATTTTTTTGGGGGGGTCCCCCATTTTAATAGCTAGTAAAGGCTATGTATTCAGCTGGGGGCTGATATTAGTAGCCTGGGAAGCTCCGTGGGTATTACCCCCTTCCCAGGCTTCAAACATCTGCCCCAGCCGTCTGCTTAACCTCCGCTAGAGCCTAAAATTAAGGGGAACCCCACGCCAATTTTTTTAATAATAAATCCTTTATTTTAATACTAAATGACAAGTACAGTAACCAACACTATCACTGTACTTCATATATATGTGACTGACATGTTTCTATCTATCTAATCTATGTGTGAAGCTCTATTCTTTCGGTTCTAAATTGTCGGGTACCGGTGTATGCCGCTGCTGAATTGCCGGCTTTTCATGTTTCACTGTTGGCACTGTTCCCATCGATTTGGGCAATCACTGTAATGCCACAACCACCATGGCTGTGGCATTACAGTGAGTGGCAGACAATCCCTGCATGCTTGGTGCTCTAAATAGCGCCAGACATGCAGGACACGCTTTTGGTGCACGAACAGTTATCGAACATAACCTCGAACAGCCGAATTTTTTGCAAATCGTTCGGGTTCGTCGAACAACTCGAACACCGCCCAAAACAGCTCGAATTTCAGATTGGCGAACAGTTCTAGTCGAACACCGCTCATCTCTAGTGGGCACATCCTGTTAGGCATGTAGGCATCTTAACTAATGGCATGGCTGTGATTGGCTGCTGAAATGATGTCATGATGCACTATGAAAGCCGCCGCCGCCATTTTGAGCTCACTGCTGTGAATTCAGTTAGGGATAGGACGCTGTTTTTCTGAGGGACAGTTTTAGCTACCTATTTGGTCTATTCTGCTTTACCCAAGCTACTTTATAAATCGCTGTGCCTTGCAGTGCTAGTGCACAGTTCCCTGTGCTGTTCACCGCTGTCTGCAAGGTCTGGTGTGAGAGTGCAGCTCACCCTGTAGTGTGTGCTTCAACCACGTCTGGTTGTAGTGCACTCAGTGTGTGTCACTGCCTCATACATTGTCCTTTTTTGCTAATTCATAATTTTTCCTGATATCTCCTATTAGTGTGGTGGTTCCATCCGTATTCAGCTAAATTGGTTCCAAACACACTATATAGGAGTAGATAGAGAATTTTTTTTGTCTTGCAGCGCTAGTGCACAGTGCTCTGCATCTGTACTGTTCACCGCTGTCTGCAAGGTCTCTGTGTGTGAGTGCAGCTCACGCTGTAGTGTGTGCTTCAGCCACATCTGGTTGTAGTGCGCTCAGCGTGCGTTACTGCCTCATACATGTCCTTGTTTGCTAATTGAACATTTTTCCTGATTTCTCCTATTAGTGTGGTGGTTCCATCCATATTCAGCTACATTGATTCCAAACTCACTATATAGGAGTAGATAGAGGAGCCTTTCTGCAGCATTGTGCCCTGCAGCCCCAGCCAGATTAGTATTAGCCTATTTTTTGTAGCCTCATCTATTGCATTGTAGGTTACCTTCTTACATTGTAATAGCTACAAAAAGTTTGTGATACTATCGTTATTACATCTTTAGGCACATCCAATGTCTTTTTGTGACAAAAAAAAACTTTTGTGACAAAAAAAAAATTTTTCCAACAGCTAAAGGCGGCTCTGTGATGGCAGTTTCTTCTTGTGGACGGTTGTGATAAATCTGCAGAACATCTACATAACGCGACATGTAGAAAATCCTGTCTTTTCCCCTCTGTTCTTCCTCTGGTGCTACAGAGACCGATAGAAGGAGCTTTTCCAGACCTTACATTGCACAATATGGGACCTAATCTCTGATATCCCAGATCTCCTCAGTACAAGCATACCGCCAACCTATGAGGACTAGAAAGAGGGCGAAACCATGCGGCACGCGTAGTCTGACCACGCCCCTATCCACACCCCAAGCCATGCCCATTTACCATGTCTTTCTCCCCCGGTAGGAAGAGTTATCAGAGGGGCGGTGGCAGTGAGGGACATTCAGCAGAAACTCGTGACTGTAGGGCATAGACCTAAATCCGGGACTGTCTGCTGTATCCAGGACGGCTGGGACTAGAGATGAGAGGATCGACTCATGGGACTCAGGTCCAGCATCCAGGTCAGTGGTAATTGGTGGCTGGACGGGAGGCCCTGTCGCGGCTTTAGATTAGCCCGGGCTGCTGCAATATCATCTGTGCGTCCTGCTCTTCTCTAGTTGGGACCTGTGGATTATTTTTTGTTCCCTCATTCACAGTCGGACCCTTCAGAACTTTCTCATCTCTGTGTAGTTTCACTATATTACATCTGGCTTTTTTGTGTCTGTAAGGCCGTGTTCACAAGTAGCATAAATACTGTGCACCAATCTACACAATAACAATCTCCTCTGGTTATTGCATCTTTGGTGCACTATTTTAGGCTTTTTCCCCCTTATTTGATGCATTTTGGTGCAGATGTGAAACCGCGTTTTTAATTGTTTTTTACAGTACAGAAAAGCTTTGATTCTGCACTTAAAAAAGTATCTGCAGTTTCTTACAGACGTTTCTTTATGCTCCACATAGAAGTCTATAGAGGAAAAAAATCACCAAAAGCGCACAGGGTGGGGGCAGGGTGAGGGACACTGAGGGCAGAATGGAGGCATGGGGGGGTCGAATGGGAAACATGGAGGCAGAATGGGAGACATTGGGGGCAGAATGGAGTCACATTGGGGGAGAATGGAGTCATATTGGAGGCAGAATGGAAACACATTGAGGGCAGAATGGAGACATGGGGGGCAGAATTGAGACAGGGCAGAATGGAGACAGGGGGGAAGAATGGAGACAGGGGGGCAGAATGGACACGGGGCAGAATAGAGACCGGGGGGCAGAATGGAGATAGGTGGCAGAATGGAGACAGGGGCAGTATGGAGACATTGGGGGCAGAATAGAAACCAGACGGCAGTATGGATGGAGACAAGGGTGGCAGAATAGAAACATGGGGGCAGAATGCAGACAGGGGAGAAGAAAGGAGACAGGGGGGCAGAATGGAGATGGGGCAGAATGGAGACAGGGGGGCAGAATGGAGACTGGGCAGAATAGAGACTGGGGGGCAGAATGGAGATAGGGGGCAGAATGGAGACATGGGGACAGTGTGGAGACATTGGGGGCAGAATAGAAACCAAAGGGCAGTATGGATGGAGACAAGGGTGGCAGAATAGAAACATGGGGGAAGAATGGAGACAGGGGGGCAGAATGGAGATGGGGAAGAATAGAGACCGGGGGGCTGAATGGAGATAGGGGGCAGAATGGAGACAGGGGGCAGAATGGAGACAGGGGGGCAGAATGGAGACGGGGCAGAATGGAGATAGGGGGCAGAATGGAGACATGGGGACAGTATGGAGACATTGGGGGCAGAATAGAAACCAAAGGGCAGTATGGATGGAAACAAGGATGGCAGAATAGAAACATGGGGGAAGAATGGAGACAGGGGGGCAGAATGGAGATGGGGCAGAATAGAGACCGGGGGCAGAATGGAGATAGGGGTTAGAATGGAGATAGGGGGCAGAATGGAGACAGGGGGCAGAATGGAGATAGGGGGCAGAATGGAGAGGGGCAGAATAGAGCCCGGGGGGGCAGAATGGAGATAGGGGGCAGAATGGAGACAAGGGGACAGTATGGAGACATTGGGGGCAGAATGGAAACCAGTGGGCAGTATGGATGGAGACAAGGGTGGCAGAATAGAAACATGGGGGCAGAATGGAGACAAGGGGGGACAGAATGGAGACATGGAGGGAAGAATAGAAACATGGGGGGCAGAATGGAGACGGGGGCAGAATGGAGACATTGGGGGCAGAATAGAAACCAGGGGGTAGTATGGAGACAAGGGGGCAGAATGGAGACAGGGGGGCAAAATGGAGACAGGGAAGGCAGGATGGAGACAAGGGGGGCAGAATGGAGACATTGGGGCAGAATAGAAACATTGGGGCAGAATGGAGGCAAGGGGGGCAGAATGGAGAAAGGGGAGCAGAATGGAGACATTGGATGCATAATAGAAACATGGAGGCAGAATAGAAACATGGTGGCAGAATGGAGACGGGGCAGAATGGAGAGACATTGGGGGCAGAATGGAGACGGGGCAGAATTGAGACGGGGCAGAATGGAGACATTGGAGGCAGAATGGAGAGACATTGGGGGCAGAATGGAAACATGGGGCAAAATAGACACATGGAGGCAGAATGGAGACGTGGGCAGAATAGAGAGACATTGGCAGAATGGAAAGAAATGGGGGCAGAATGGAGAGACATTGGGGCAGAATGGAAAGACATTGGGGCAGAATGGAGAGACATTGGGGGCAGGATGGAGAGACACTGGGGGCAGAATGGAGAGACATTGGGGGCAGAATGGAGACATGGGGCAAAATAGACACATGGAGGCAGAATGGAGACGTGAGCAGAATGGAGAGACATTGGCAGAATGGAAAGAAATGGGGGCAGAATGGAGAGACATTGGGGCAGAATGGAAAGAAATGGGGGCAGAATGGAGAGACATTGGGGCACAATGGAAAGACATTGGGGCAGAATGGAGAGACATTGGGGGGCAGGATGGAGAGACATTGGGGGCAGGATGGAGACAAATGGAAACATGGGGGCAGGATGGAGACATTGGGGGCAGGATGGAGACAATGGGGGCAGGATGAAGACAATGGGAGTAAGATGTGGGACATTATTACTGTAGGGGCTAATTAAAGGATATTATTACTGCTGTAATGTATTTTATTTTTGAGGATACTGTTTTCTGTGGGGGGTTCATGTTACTGTGCAGGGCGGCACTATATCAATTTTTTTCTTCATCTGGTGTAGTGTAGAAGTTGGGGAAATATTGGGGAATGTGCTCTGTAAGCTACTCTAGATAACTGTGTTATTTTATGCAGAGACGAGTCCTGGCGAGAAGAAGTGATGGCGGTCTGCCATGGATGAAGAGGAAAAGTGGAGATGAAGGACTTCAACTAGAGACATCACCAGTGAGTCAGTGTGTTATCTGTACACTGACACTATACACTGTATACTATACACAGAGCTCCTGTGAATAATGGCACTATTAGTAATGGTAATATTAGTATTCTGTTTTTGTATTAATGCTCAGTATGGTAGTATTCGGTCACTATGTGGTGGTAATATGTGATCTGGTCATGGTGTGGCGGTATTTGTCCCTTGTCCACTACAGGATATTGGCCCCTCATGCCGTCCACATGGAGTTTGTTTCCGTCCTCTTGAGACTGTGCTGCGAGATATAGCAAACCTTCTTGTGACGGCACGTATGGATGCCGTCCTGGCAGAGCCAGACCACCTGTAAAACCTGAATGGGCCGCCTCATGTTACCCACAATTACCAAGACACAACAGAAATGGAAAACTAGAGAGGTCAGGGAGGAGGAAGAGAGAGGAATTGTCTGTGGCAATGTCATGCTCCAGGATTTGATCCCTTCAGTTTGTGTTCTGTGGTCAGCTTCTCTTTCTGCCGAGCCACAGGACACACACCTTTTCACTGGGTGTTTGGGTTCTGCTTTTCTGGCTGCAGCCTGCTTAGCTTTACACATTTGTATTTTTATTTGGATGCCTATCACATTTTGGGTGCAGCTTTATAGTCTGCGTTTCCTGCTGGTGATAGATTCATTTGGATATTCTGACATTCTGTTGATATTTGGAGCTAGGGTTTTTCGCTTTGCTGTTTATTTGTTATACTTTGCACTTTTCTTCGTTTTATCATTTGAAAATAGGCAGTATATTTGTTAACAGTACTTGCTGTATTCTTTGTTTGGTATTTTGTTTCTTACTTTACTTGCTTTGGGATTATTCCTTTGTTCAGCACACTTCTCTTCTTTTAGATAATTCACACTCTGCTCTGCCCTCTAGTTCTTTAGGAGGAACGTGAAGCAACTTGTCTGCCTTTTAGGCAGTTTAGGCCATAGTTGCCATCTCCTAGTCTGTGGTTAGGTCTATCTCTTCACCCGCAGGTACCGCTGGGGACTGTGTAGTCAAGGTATCTAGTCTGTACAGGAGCAAGCAGGGTCAGTTGTAGTTTTTAGTGTTTAACCTATTTTCCCAAGTAAGTTGCTACACAAGCATAGATAAACTAGGAGTTGTTAGGAGCATTCAGGGTGAGCCACTATTGATAGGGGGCGCCATTGCGTTATCTTAGGGTGCCAACCTCCACCATCATGTAGGGACAGACCAGGGTCAGAGTAGTGCTTCTACCAGTCTGAATTTGGATCTGCCAGGTTCAGGTATTTGTTCCCCTTGTTTGTACGCTATCAATGTACATGGGCTTGTGCAGTCATAATAGGCCACTGTCTGCACCATTCCCTCTTTCGGGGTGTCTCGCTGTTCCTCTCCCGGGCTCCTGTTGTCACTTTCATCTGCACCAGAAGAGGTGACATTGATTCACAATCACTTCTGCCCCTAACTAGACAGATCGATGTCCCTGACATTTAAGTGACTCGTGGTTATACAGTAAAAGTGTGTGAAGATGTCGGACACCGTCCCAGAAGACTTTTACAGTTTGTGTCATTATAACATGTATAATGGTTGAGCAATGTTTAATGCTGAATTTAATGTAATATCTCCCATCAGAGCTGTAGTAGATTGGACAACTGGGTAAGGAAGACTTAACAGTCAGCTGGCCCTATAGATGGGAGGAGTGTTTGGAAGTAAGAAGAGAGTTTCTTCCTGCTTAGAGAAGTCAGCACTGGAATGAGTAGTGAGGTGACGCCAAATACAGAGAGTGTGACAGATGAGGCCGCATAGTGAGGAGTGTGAGACTGGAAGGAAGCAGAACAGAGATAGCAAGATTCTGTAACAGGATCCAGTGGCAGAGTAATATGGCCAGAGCAGCCTGTACCCTGTGTGGTGAAGTGGACTATAGACAGAAAGAGGTCAGCTGCACTGGATACGACCAGGAGCTTAAGGAGGTAGAGCTGTGGGTTAGCGGGTAACCCTGAGACAGCACAGGCAAAGTAACATAGTAACATAGTTTTTAAGGTTGAAGGAAGACTAAGTCCATCTAGTTCAACCCATAGCCTAACATGTTGATCCAGAGGAAGGCAAAAAAAAACATGTGGCAAACACTAAGCTCCACATTGGGGAAAAAAATTCCTTCCCGACTCCATACGACAATCAGACTAGTTCCCTGGATCAACGCCCTATCAAGGAATCTAGTATATATAACCTGTAATATTATACTTTTCAAGAAAGGAATCCATGCCCTTCTTAAATTTTATTAGTGAATCACTCATTACAACATCATGCGGCAGAGAGCTCCATAGTCTCACTGCTCTTACAGTAAAGAATCCCCGTCTGTGATTATGATTAAACCTTCTTTCCTCCAAACGTAGAAGATGCCCCCTTGTCCCCGTCTCTGGCCTCAGAGTAAAAAGATCAGTAGACAGGTCTTTGTACTGCCCCCTCATATACTTGTACATAGTAATAAGATCACCCCTAAGCCTTTGTTTTTCCACAGTAAATAACCCCAAGTGTAATTGTAGCACCCTGAGGACTCGGTTGCTACAGGGGTATTGCACCTCAACCCAGAGGTGTGGTATTCCACTCCCGGGTAAGGATGGAGTGTGGGACTGAGCTCAGTAGGCTGCATGCACTACATACATCCCATTTCCGGGGGACAGAACTACGGTACTCCCACCAGTAAGATGTGCAGGTACGACAGCGTCTGTCCCTGGCTGGAGTGGGAGGGGGGGGTGGAACATCCCAGTAGTGTAGGAGCAGACAGGGGAGGGACTCTGGGCATAGGTAGGAGCCCATTGGGTGCTGGTCACCTGGGCTCGGGTGTCAGAAGGGAGTATATAAGGCGGGCACCATGATAGGACAGGGTCGAGTCAGTCTGAGGAGAAGCAGAGCAGAGGAGCTCAGCCAGGAGGGCTGACAGGGAGCTGTGGCTCCGGCTGGGCCCAGCTCCAGGGCCAGGCTTGTAGCGAAGAGGAAGAAGAAAGGCCCAGAGACGCAGAGCCAGAGGGAACCCTGAGATCCCAGAATTAAGCCAGAAGGGTGAAGGGTTGGCAGAAGAGGGCACCGGATCCCAAGCTGGCGGAGGCAAAAGTAACCCTTAACCAGGAACCGGAGGTCGTGGTCAAGCTTTGCCACGACCCTCACCACATCCACCAGGAAGGTACACCAAGAGTAGGGTCAGGAAAGCCAGAGAAGGTTTACCATAGAAGGCCCAAGGGAACCGGACAAAAGTGGATCCCTGGTGGGGACGGCCAGCAGAGAGAGAAAGAGAAGGGAGCTCAGGACCATGCTCCAGAACTGCCTGGGGGTTAGCCGAGTCCCACACCTGGTGAATGCAGCACGGCTCGGGTGGTCACTCAAGGCCAGAGTGACTGAAGGAACACCTGTGAGTAAAAACCCTGAAACTGCATCTCACGCCTCTGACTCTCCTTTCTGCACTATCACTACCTCCATCATCCGCACCAGCTGCCCTGAGGCCATACCCCTCCCGTTGGGGGTTATACCACCATCGCTGCACACATACTACCGGCCTCAGCGGACTGTTCTGCAGCGGCGGCCTTGTGACCGCAAATCAACGGGTGGCGTAGTCGACACTGAAACAACATCTACCAAGACTGCCACACACTTAGTTTGACACCCTGGGCACGGACCGGGTCACCGCCACGAGACTACTACCCCCATCTGATCCGGCTCCGGGTAAGCCCCCGTGCGCGCGATGCTGCACGACACAGCCGGCCCAGGGGCGCGTCAACTTTGGCGTAGTCGGCAGGATCACGTGCCCGCAACTACCGGGTACTGCGTGCCTGAAGAAAAGTCTAAATGTACCATAAAAAGAAGTCTCCCGCCAGTTCCGGAGGGTCCCCGCCATCGGACGCCATCTCGGATCATTTCCCGCCGGTTGCCCGCCATCTGCAGCCTTTTCCCGCCATCCACGGAGTTTCCCGCCACTGGGAGACGATTCCCGCCATCTGAGAAGATTTCCCGCCCTGGCAGAGCGGACGCCATTATGGGCGTGCCAGAAGGTGGCAAGAGACCACCTCCCATCGTGGGCCAGGTCCAAGAATGGCGCCAAAAGCGAAGACCGCCCCCACCAGCAGAGACTGTAATGATTGAGATGTCCGTCAGCGTGGGGGGACTGCCCCTGGATCTGACAATCACCAAGCTGCCCCGGGACCACCCTGAGTGTGGGCGGATCAAGAACAAAAGAGAGAGGATGGGTGCAGCCTGGAGGAGTCTGGAGAGGTCGCACCCGGAGATGGAGGGAGAGTCAGGCAGCACCGACCCTGTGGTCAGGAGCCTGTTGCAAGCCACCACCCCACAAGACCTGGTGGAGATCCTGGCACAGCTTCCCCGAGACCGGGAGCGTGCACAGACCGCGCTGGAGGGCCTCGCACGGAGGATGGCCCAGGTGCAGCAAGAAACGCTGACTGAGTGGAGTCGGGAGATGGCCCAGCAGGCTGGAACCCGCCAGCGGAGCACGCCACCCGAGACGAGGAGTCTGACTGCCTCTGAGGATGGTGCAGGAGGAATGAAGGCCGGAGACGACGCCGTGGAAGGAGCTGAAGAGACGGAGGCAGGTAAAGGGGACGTTACTACCCCAAGCCTAGAAACCGTAAGCCTGCCCCAGCTCCCCGTCGCAGAGCCCGAAATTCCCCCTACCGTGCCCGTCGCTGCACCGCCACCGCTCCAGACTAGGCCTCAAGCAGGAGCCGCGGCCACGCCCCCTGTGACGTCACGCGCCTCAACCCTGAGCGCGGCCAAGCAGGAGACGCCACCGGCCTGGTCGCAAGGTCGAGTACCCCCGGGCGCCGCTGTATCCAAAGTGCCCTCTACCTCCATCATGCCACCGGCCTGGTCGCAAGACCTGGTGGACCCGGGCGCCGCTGCCTTTAAAGCGCCCTTCACGTTCAGGATGCCTTCGGCCTGGGCGCATTGCCAAAAGTCCCCGGGCGCCACTGCCTGCACAGCGCCCTCTACCTCCACAGTGCCACACCTGGGCGAAGACCTGTACGCGCAGCACACTAGCCCGGACGGGCTGCCGTTCGAATGGCCACCGGAGTATACCAACCCACGACTCCGGAGGGAACGGCCCCTGTGTGAGCCCCTGATCCCGGCTCCGGCGCCTGTCAAGATCGTCCCGCTCCCGTTGGAGGAAGCCCAATTCGAATGGGACCCCACCGGAGAAAACCTCATTGGGTTCACCCATGAGACCCGGGCGGCCGCAGCCCAGCGAGCAGAGTGCTGCCGGCAACAGCTGGAGGTCTTCGACCGGGAACGGCGAGAGAGGCGGGTCCGCGAGGAGCGGCTGCAAGTACAGAGTGCGGAACAGAAAAGCCGGACCAGACGAAACCCCCGTGCAGCCCATGGTCCCCGCGCCACCGGGACCGTAATCAAGTTTCAACTGCAGCACGGTTGGGGTTTTATCCGGGACCACAGAACCCCCGGCGACGTCTTCGTCACCCGCAGGGACGTCGAGAGCCATCTGCCGGAGGGACACAGAGGACGTGATCTTTACCTGGGTGATGAGGTCACCTTCACCCGGCATCAATGTGCCAAAGGTCCATATGCTCTCCATGTGCACAGATTGACTGAGGAAGAGCTGCAGTTCGAGGAAGGTCAAGAGGACCCGGACGGGTCTGAAGATTACCCTCAAGAAGGAGCAGGAGGGCATCGTTACCAGTAAACGGTAAAGAGAACTGTAAATAGTTACCCGTAAGGGTACCAGAACTGTTACCAGTAAAGTATAGTCCCCGTAGGGACCAGCAAACTGTTACCCGTATGTCCCTATCCCTTAACAGGCTGAGGACTGTGAACAGCCATCCCTTGTTCCCACTGACCGAGGACTGAGAGCGGTCGTTCTTTCCCTCTACTTGGCCGAGGACTGAGAGCGGCCATACCCTTGTATATAGTTGCGCTTCCTAAAGCGCCCCCTACCGGTTTTATAGGAGGATTACTGTTTTCCTCCCAGAGACTGTAGCACTTTACCTGGTCACAAGTGCACCGTGGCCAGAAGCTCAAGAACATTTTATATAAAAGAGTTTGATATGAAGAAGTTTATATTGCTAGAGTCTGATAATGTTTATAATGTTTTATATGTTCGTGTATGTTTTGAAAAAGTTTGCATGTTTTGGTATGTTTTATTCTTTTACAGCCCGAGGACGTGCTGTGATTTACCAGGGGGGAATGTAGCACCCTGAGGACTCGGTTGCTACAGGGGTATTGCACCTCAACCCAGAGGTGTGGTATTCCACTCCCGGGTAAGGATGGAGTGTGGGACTGAGCTCAGTAGGCTGCATGCACTACATACATCCCATTTCCGGGGGACAGAACTACGGTACTCCCACCAGTAAGATGTGCAGGTACGACAGCGTCTGTCCCTGGCTGGAGTGGGAGGGGGGGGTGGAACATCCCAGTAGTGTAGGAGCAGACAGGGGAGGGACTCTGGGCATAGGTAGGAGCCCATTGGGTGCTGGTCACCTGGGCTCGGGTGTCAGAAGGGAGTATATAAGGCGGGCACCATGATAGGACAGGGTCGAGTCAGTCTGAGGAGAAGCAGAGCAGAGGAGCTCAGCCAGGAGGGCTGACAGGGAGCTGTGGCTCCGGCTGGGCCCAGCTCCAGGGCCAGGCTTGTAGTGAAGAGGAAGAAGAAAGGCCCAGAGACGCAGAGCCAGAGGGAACCCTGAGATCCCAGAATTAAGCCAGAAGGGTGAAGGGTTGGCAGAAGAGGGCACCGGATCCCAAGCTGGCGGAGGCAAAAGTAACCCTTAACCAGGAACCGGAGGTCGTGGTCAAGCTTTGCCACGACCCTCACCACATCCACCAGGAAGGTACACCAAGAGTAGGGTCAGGAAAGCCAGAGAAGGTTTACCATAGAAGGCCCAAGGGAACCGGACAAAAGTGGATCCCTGGTGGGGACGGCCAGCAGAGAGAGAAAGAGAAGGGAGCTCAGGACCACGCTCCAGAACTGCCTGGGGGTTAGCCGAGTCCCACACCTGGTGAATGCAGCACGGCTCGGGTGGTCACTCAAGGCCAGAGTGACTGAAGGAACACCTGTGAGTAAAAACCCTGAAACTGCATCTCACGCCTCTGACTCTCCTTTCTGCACTATCACTACCTCCATCATCCGCACCAGCTGCCCTGAGGCCATACCCCTCCCGTTGGGGGTTATACCACCATCGCTGCACACATACTACCGGCCTCAGCGGACTGTTCTGCAGCGGCGGCCTTGTGACCGCAAATCAACGGGTGGCGTAGTCGACACTGAAACAACATCTACCAAGACTGCCACACACTTAGTTTGACACCCTGGGCACGGACCGGGTCACCGCCACGAGACTACTACCCCCATCTGATCCGGCTCCGGGTAAGCCCCCGTGCGCGCGATGCTGCACGACACAGCCGGCCCAGGGGCGCGTCATAATAACCTGTCTTGGTATTGCAGACCCCCCAGTCCTCTAATAAGCTTTGTCGCTCTTCTCTGCACCCTCTCTAGTTCAGCTATGTCTTTCTTATACGCCGGAGACCAGAACTGAACACAGTATTCTAAGTGTGGTTGCACTAGTGACTTGTATAGAGGTAAAATTATGTTCTCCTCATGAGCATCTATGCTTCTTTTAATGCATCCCATTATTTTATTTGCCTTTGCAGCAGCTGCCTGACACTGGCCACTAAACGTGAGCTTGTCGTCCACCAATACACCCAGGTCTTTTTCAGTTACAGTTTTGCCCAGTGTTTTACAATTAAGCATATAATTATACATTTTATTTCCTCTGCCCAAGTGCATTACCTTACATTTATCCCCATTAAAGTTCATTTGCCATTTATCAACCCAAGCTTCTAGTTTACATAGATCCTCCTGTAATATAAAATTGTCCTCCTCTGTATTGATTACCCTGCAGAGTTTAGTGTCATCTGCAAATATTGAAATGTTACTCTGTATGCCCCCTACAAGGTCATTAATAAATATGTTAAAAAGAAGGGGGCCCAATACTGACCCCTGTGGTACCCCACTGTTAACTGAGACCCAGTCTGAGTGTTTTCCATTAATAACCACCCTTTGTTTCCTATCACTGAGCCAATTCTTAACCCACATACATATATTTTCCCCTATCCCCATTGTTCTCATTTTATGTATCAACCTTTTGTGTGGAACCGTGTGGAATCGTTCCATTACTCTTGTTAGTCTCTCAGAGGCCTCAATTGAGTCATTGTTTCATATGAGACTGTACGTTCACTCTTGTGGTATGTTCATTTGTAAATGCCTGCTGAGTATATATTGCATCAGCCCACTGCAGTTTACTAATTACACAATTTAGGACAAATATGCTGGTTAGTTGAACAGTGAAGTCTCACCTCCCCCCAACTTCTCCAATCCTGTGGAGGAATGTCCTGAATGGGAACTGTGGGTATAAAGTCTCTGACTCCCACTCCAGAGGGTCTCTTCAGTAACAGTCCAAAACACCATGGCTCCATCTGGTGGAATACAGGTCTGCTCCTCTGCCCAACACTGAACCCACAAATAAGTTTGGAGAACCCCAGTTGAGACTGTACTATATGTTGCTGGAGTTAGATAGATGTTCTACGGTCATGGTATCCATCGTCTGTATGTGATGAACTATGTATGTGAGGACTGTAGTTGCTGACTGGATACATGTGCGATGGACGTGATATCTGTTGTCTGGACTAGCATGAACTGTAACCAGGGCCGGACTGGAGCAATGGGACATCGGACAACTCTTCGGTGGGCCCAGATCTTTGGCGTGTCCCCGAGCAGGACATAGAGTGGGCCCACTGGTTTCAACTGAATGTACATCCGAGGACACACATTCAATTGAAATGTATTGGTGTTCCATGGGGGAAAACAATAGGGAGGTCCTGTTACCGTGCATGGCTGCACTACATCGCCTTTTTTCTTCATCTGGCGTAGTGTATAAGTCAGAGAATAAGTGGAGACCGTGCCACCTGACGAAGGCTGGTTCGAAATGAGCGTCAGGGGCGGACGCACTAATAGTTAGAGCTCCTGCATCATTGGTGTCCAAAGTATTTCATAATGCTTCTTGTTTGGTGCATTAGCATAGTTCTAGTGGGATCATTTGTCACATATACCTTGATAACGCTATTTATTGGTATAATGGCAGGATTTCTTTTTTATGACATAGTATTCCTTTATATCTGTTATGATAGTACACATGATAATGTATATGATATTTGATATACAGTGCCTACAAGTAGTATTCAACCCCCTGCAGATTTAGCTGGTTGACACATGCGGAATTAACTTGGCATTGTGACATTTGTACTGTAGATCAGCCTGGAAGTGGGAAATGCACTGCAGCAAATTTTGTTTTTGTTTTTTTTTTGTTTGTTTTTTTAAAACGTTAAAAGTTAATTCAGAGTGTCATTTATTATTCAACCCCTCAAACCACAAGAATTCTGTTTGGTCCCCCTAAAGTATTAAGAAGTAGTTCAGGCACCAAGAATAATGAGCTTCACATGTGTGGATTAAAGATCTCTTTTGCCAGCCTTTTCTGACTATTTAAGACCCTCCCCAAACTTGTGAACAGCACTCAGACATGGTCAACATGGGAAAGACAAAGGAGCATTCCAAGGCCATCAGAGACAAGATCGTGGAGGGTCACAAGGCTGGCAAGGGGTACAAAACCCTTTCCAAGGAGTTGGGCCTACCTGTCTCCACTGTTGGGAGCATCATCCGTAAGTGGAAGGCTTATGGAACTACTGTTAGCCTTCCACGGCCTGGACAGCCTTTGAAAGTGTCCTCCCGTGCCGAGGCCAGGCTTGTCCGAAGAGTCAAGGCTAACCCAAGGACAACAAGGAAGGAGCTCCGGGAAGATCTCATGGCAGTGGGGACATTGGTTTCAGTCAATACCATAAGTAACGTACTCCACCGCAATGGTCTCCGTTCCAGACGAGCCTGTATGGTACCTTTACTTTCAAAGCGTCATGTCAAGGCTTGTCTACAGTTTGCTCATGATCACTTGGAGGACTCTGAGACAGACTGGTTCAAGGTTCTATGGTCTGATGAGACCAAGATCGAGATCTTTGGTGCCAACCACACACGTGACGTTTGGAGACTGGATGGCACTGCATACGACCCCAAGAATACCATCCCTACAGTCAAGCATGGTGGTAGCAGCATCATGCTGTGGGGCTGTTTCTCAGCCAAGGGGCCTGGCCATCTGGTCCGCATCCATGGGAAGATGGATAGCACGGCCTACCTGGAGATTTTGGCCAAGAACCTCTGCTCCTCCATCAAGGATCTTAAGATGGGTCATAATTTCATCTTCCAACAAGACAACGACCCAAAGCACACAGCCAAGAAAACCAAGGCCTGGTTCAAGAGGGAAAAAGACAAGGTGTTGGAGTGGCCTAGTCAGTCTCCTGACCTTAACCCAATTGAAAACTTGTGGAAGGAGCTCAAGAATAAAGTCCACATGAGACACCCAAAGAACCTAGATAACTTGGAGAAGATCTGCATGGAGGAGTGGGCCAAGATAACTCCACAGACCTGTGCCGGCCTGATCAGGTCTTATAAAAGACGATTATTAGCTGTAATTGCAAACAAGGGTTATTCCACAAAATATTAAACATAGGGGTTGTATAATAATTGACCCACACTTTTATGTTTAAAATTTAATAAAATTAAACGGAGCAACATAACTTTTTGGTTTGTAAGATTTATGCTTCTGTTCATAAAACCTACTCTCGTTTGCAGTTTGAAGGCTCTAACTTATTTGCATCTTATCAAACCAGCTAAATCTGCAGGGGGTTGAATACTACTTGTAGGCACTGTATACTATTATTAATGTTCCTATATTGCGTGCCCCTTTTTTCCACAGTTTGTCTTCACACGTGGATGTGTGTCCTATTCCCCCCTGCCCTGTTCATGTATATTTTTATCCATCAATAAATTTTCTACTTTTGAACATTGAAACAAAAGAGGAAAAAAAAGTCAGCTCAACTTACTCAGACATCAGGTGCATGGAACAGCCGGCAGTGCCCCGGGAGATTAGCAGGAAAAAACAAGGAGTGATCCGGCATCCAAAAGTCTTCTTTAAAATCAATAATCCTATATTAGAAAACTATTTTAAAAATCATATGCAGAGAAGTCACAGCCCCCACAGGAGGAGGTGATGTACAGACGAGTTTCAGACCTTATGGTCCTTAATCATTGTATGATGTGACTTTTCTGCATATGATTTTTAAAATAGTTTTCCAATATAGGATTATTGATTTTAAAGAAGACTTTTGGATGCTGGATCACTCCTTGTTTTTTCCTACTTTTGTACATTACCCTGGACTATTGCTCGTCATTTTTTGTCTCCGTATATATGTATTTCATGACGAGTTGTCCACCTGAGTCCTTCAATACCTGCATGTGTATTATGCCATTATATAACCTTTGATTTTTTTATACTGGGTTTAACATGCTACTATTTCCTATGAGTTATTACTAAGAACTAACAGGCAGGTAATTGCTAACTACCTGCCTGTTTTAGCCGGTGGCGACTCAGATCGCTCCTGAACTGCTCCTAACAGCAATTCTGGTGTTTCACGTCAACAGGACAGCTCTTCCTTTTCCTATCTGCTCTGTCATGGAGGCATGACTGCCAACTTCATGCTGATTGGCAGTCGGCTCCCTGCTGTTAGGCAGCGGGGAGCCAGCTGTCAGTCAGCATGACTCCAGCAGTCATGCCCCATCAACAGAGCAGAGGGGGAGCTGGAGAATCACCAGCAGGAGCGGGCTGTGACCACTGTTAGCAGGCAAAGATCGGCCTGTAAGTTCTTAGGTCCACGGTAAAAAAAAAAAATAGTCCCGGACAACCCCTTTAAATATTAAGGAGCAGGAATTCTCCGAATGATTCTATAATCAAAAGAACATAAAATTCTCTCCTGCCCAGTCAGTCTGCCCGGTCTGTTACACCATGATTACCAAAACTTCGACTCATTTCCCTGCCCATTTATTATTACCACATACCCGGCTCTGCTTGACCCGTTTCCAGGTCATTGTGTTGTCTGACTACACTTACGTTTCTCCCTGGTACCACATATCTGCATCTCATACTCTTCAAATTACATTTTGAGACTTTCTCCTCCTGTTGTTGCACATATTTTTTTCCCTTCATCTGCACAGGTATCATTAATCTATCAACTATAATGGCCGTGCCAGGTCCTGCAGGTCCTGTATCCCGTACACATGACGTGGGCAGTGCACGGCATGCCGCTAGTTTTTATTCTGAGTGCTCTTATATACGGTGGTAGTTTTACACAATGTTGAGCCTGTGATCTGCAGAGTGAAATGTCTGACTGCTAGAACAGAAGTATACGGCAGATTCTACAGCATGGATACATAAAGGACGTCCTGGGGGAATATACCTCCCTCCAACACTCGTCCAGTCCCTGCCTCACACTAGAGACATTTATAATAACTCCAGGACTATGGAGCTGGTCATTTTCTCATAATCTGTGGCCATTATTAGTGATCTCGCATTGTACGGTAATATCACCCTGGAGGTTGTGATGTATTTAGTGTAATAGCGCCATCTAGAATATACAGTATATATCAGGCGATACCATGCTTTCTATAGTTAGTCATCTTATGTGCCCTCTATAGATATATATTATACTTTATATTTATTAATAATAAAATTACTCGACACTTTTTCAGCTTTATGATATTTATTAATCTGCTGTAATTATAAAAGAAAGTCCAACCTTACAGTGGACACAGGTGGAAGTGTCCTCCATGATGGTATAGGGTGAGGTGGAGCAAGTATATAGTCAGTGGGGGTTCAGAATGATCAGTATTCACTAGGGTCCCTTGTAATCAGGGAGGAACCTGGATGTGTCCCATCAAAAGTTATTGACCCACTGTCCAGCTGTGTACCATCAACAGGTAATGAACCTCTGGCTGTGGGCCATCAATAGGTCATCACCCTCCAGCATTTAGCCACCCAGAAATCTGAACTTCAAGTTTATCGTCATCTGTAGGATGTGAACCACAGATGGTTACGATGCTGATGACATCAGGAGGTATCCTTCAAATCTGTGATGGATCGGGAATAGGTGAGATGCAAGCGATGGAAACTACAGACAGATGTTTTCTCAATCTTTTTTGCCTCTTAGACATCTACAGAAAAATATTCTCCTCTCGATTCTGTGTTGCAGTATTGTGGGCTTTCTAGGCTCCAGCATTCAAGGTTCTGAATCTCTAGGCTCTGGTATTCTTGGTACTGGTGTGCTCAACTCTGGCGTTCTCGGCTCTGAAATTCTAGGTTATTGATTATTGGTTTCATTCAAAGATCAGAAACCTCTTTTTACTCTGTAGAACTTTGAGGTCTTCTTCTGCTGTAATATGGTACAGTATGGACCCAGACAATATCACTGAAACCCTCTTTATAGTTGCGTCTAGGAACTTTATTCGCATCCTATGGTACAGGAGCCATGGATGGACCAGAACATTTGCCATTTGGCAGAACAGTTATTCTCCTGGAAACTTGCTCCTGAATCTTAGGGATACAAATTGGTTCCTTACAAGTACTTTGTTCTTCCAGAATGTTTTTGTTCTTAGGAGTGGGTTTTATAGTTGTTTCACCAAGTTTAGACTTTGCCTTCTTGCTCAGGACAAGCCTTAAAGCGCACATGTGAGCAGGACTGTGCTTAGTAAACTACATACACTGACTGGTGGGCGCCATTACACTGAGTAAAATGATACCTTTGTTGATGAAATCCGTCCAGAGGTTCTTTTGTAATCTTTATTTTCAGTTCTGCCATAATGATATGCTCTTGCTCTGGGGTGGGACTTTAGGGAGGGGCTGTAAGTGGTGCTCTCATTATGTATTCCTATCTCTGGCCTCTGACAGGTCACTGTGCTTCTGCTTCTATTTTAAATATTGCCTTTGTAATTTCTCTGTCAATTTGAAATTTACATCCCCCAAAATGGCCGCCGGGGCCCGCGCATGCGCAGTAGCATCTTTCAGTTGCTGGGTGCCATATTGCTGCAGGCAAGTTTCTTTTTCCTTTAGCAAAATGGCGACCCAGCGTGTGCAGTAGCATCTTTCGGCAACCGAAACATGCTACTGCGCATGCGCGGGCCTTTGCGGCCATTTTGGGGATGTAAATTTCAAATTGGCAGAGAAATTGCAAAGGCAATATTTAAAATATTAGGCCGGCGACTGAAAGCACAGTGACCTGTCAGAGATAGGCATACATAATGAGAGCACCAGCTACAGCACCTCCCTAAAGTCCCGCCCCAGAGCACGAGTATCTCATTATGGCAAAACTGAAACTAAAGATTATAAAAGAACCTCTGGACGGATTTCATCAACAAAGCTATCATTTTACTCAGTGTAATGGCGCCCACCGGTCAGTGTATGTGGTTTACTAAGCACAATCCTGCTGACAGGTGCGCTTTAAAGCCAAGTTCTCTAGTATTGTCACAAGTGTCATCAGCGCAACAAAAACTGTGGCACGGAAGATCCAAAGAGGAAGCTTGATGGAATCTTCAGAGGAATTTTTCCAGGGAACCACACGTAGTGGGTCATCCTGTAATAAAAAAAAAACATTTAGAAATTCTCTTATACATAATCTAATCAACCAGAGAGCCCTTGTTATTATACAGTCATGGATAAAATATAAAGCAGCTTCATGAATATCCCATAGAGAAGATCAGAGAGAAGTTTGGGATTTACCTTGAGGGTCCATGGAATATTGTTTATGGTTGGACTTTCATATGATGGACGGTGATGTATCCAGTATGAAAAGCCCTGCAAAAGGCGATAACATTAGCTGAACCTTTGTGACCCCATATGGATGAGACCATACTCAACGTCAGTGTACTGTGAAGTAGGGAGTAAAGCAACGTAAAGCTCAGAAATGGATAGTATAATACTCATCATCTTCAGAGGTCTCGCAGCAACAATTGAAAAAATGTAAAGCACTAAAGTTTTAATATAAAAAAAAAAATCTTTTAATGGTAAAAAAATATAAAAATTGTAAAAGTTTTGATATTTTCAACTCTTAAACACTAGGGGGAGCAGCTGCAGACATTTCCCATGCGTCTAGTGTAGTGTTAGATTGCATTAAGACTGCAGTAAAAGTGGGTGGGATGTGCTCACATGGTGTGATGTCTCCTCCCCTCTTTTTCTTGTCCTTTGCAAAAAGATAAGTGAGAATGTAGTTTAGGGTCACAGTGCGGAGACATTCTGTTGGCTGCTGCAAAGTGATACCAAGAGGTAAACAGTGTCACCAAGGACGGATAGCAGCGGGGGCGTTGTTAGGGTCTTAAAAGATCAGGTCCCAAACACCAAGGCATGTCCACCCTCTCCTCAGTATAGATAGATACAGGAGAATACAGCCGCCCCTGTAAGTGCTGCAAACATTGAATATATGACATTTGAACCGCATTAATGCTATATAGAATTTACTTATAAAAATTACAGTATTTAGCACATAAATTGGCAAATTCAGGAGAGCCCACTAGCCGTGACTAGGTGACCTTTCTTTGATGGGATCCTAATCCTAATATTTATCAGTCATGCCTCTCCCGGGCTATAAGCGTAAAAATGTAAAGGGCAGGTAGGATCCAGCATTAATTAAAAGCCTTAGACACCTTCATAAATTCATATAAAACCGTTACCGGAAAAACACCATCTATAATATAACACTGCAAGCGTGTCTCTGTCTGAAGCCTCGATAGACTGCGCATGCGCGACGCGCCGTCTGGCTCCAGACAGAATCACCCATCCAGCCGTTACAGGTAAGAGGAGTGTATGGCGCCGGACATCGCGGTATGCGTAGGCACTGAACGCATACCGCGATCTCCGACGCCATACTTACATACTTACCTGACCGGGAGGAGCGTTGCCGCAGCGCCTCTCTTCGCCGGAGACCGGGGCAGGAGTGGGGCGCCGGATCGGCGCATGCACATAGCGCTATCTTGCGCCATTTTACTGCAGACACATTTGCAGTGTGTCTTCAGCAAAACGGCGCCGGACAGCGTGGTGCTCCGTCGCCACACTCCTCCCCCCGGCCTCCGGCAGAACAGGACGCAGCAGCGCTGGAGCACAGAGAAGAAAGGTGAGTATAACTGTTTATTTTTTTGTATGTGTGTACAGTGTGAAAGGGATGAGGGGGCCACACATACCAGAATTGTGGGGTGAGGGGACCATGCATACCAGGATTGTGGGGTGAGGGGATCAAGCATACCAGGATGAGGGGTACCACGCATACCAGGATTGGGGGGTGAGGGGACCATGCATACCAGGATTGGGGGGTGAGGGGTACCACACATAACAGGATTGGGGGGTGAGGGGTACCACACATGCCAGGATTGGGGGGTGAGGGGACCATGCATACCAGGATGGGGGGTGAGGGGACCATGCATACCAGGGTTAAGGGGTGAGGAGACGATGCATACTAGGATTGGGGGGTGAGGGGACCATGCATACCAGGATTGGGGGGTGAGGGGACCATGCATACCAGGATTGGGGGGTGAGGGGACCATGCATACCAGGATTGGGGTGTGAGGGGTGCCATGTATAACAGAATAGGGATGTGAGGGGTGCCATGCATACCAGAATAGGGATGAGAGGTACCATACATACCAGGATAGGAATGCGGGGTACCATGCATACCAGGATGAGGGGTACCATACATACCATGATAGCGATGAGGGGTACCATGTATACCAGGATTGGGGATGAGGGGTACCATACATACCGTGATAGGGATGAGGGGCACCATGTATGCCAGGATTGGGGATGAGGGGTACTATGTATACCAGGATTGGGGATGAGGGGCCCATGAATACCAGGATAGGGATGAGGAGTGCCATGCATACCAGGATGGGGATGAGGGGTGCCATGCATACCAGGATGAGGGTGAGCGGCCCATGCATACCAGGATCTGGGATACCATACATACCAGGATAGGGATGAGGGATGGGGTACCACACATACCAGGATTGGGGGTGAGGGGTGCCATGCATACCAAGATTGGGGGTGAGGGGTGCCATGCATACCAGGATTGGGGGTGAGGGGTGCCATGCATACTAGGATTGGGGGTGAGGGGTGCCTTGCATACCAGGATTGGGGGTGAGAGGTGCCTTGCATACCAGGATGGGATGGTGGGGACAGGATGGGGGCAGCACAAATACCAGGAGGGGGGCAGCACATACCAGCATGGGAGACCATATACCAATAAAAATGCTTGCCACCCGGGCGTAGAACGGGTTGAATAGCTAGTAGGTTATAATGGGCACATGTGGTATCCATGGAAAAAACGGATGCCACACGTAACGCAGACACGTACATGTGAAGGGGGCCTTAGGCTGATCAGAGGAGTGCACAGTCAGAAAAGGAGGCTGTCACAACCTCCAAAAGTAAACTATAAAAAAAACTTGACCAGCACCTCCGAACAGAATAAAGCAAGTGTGAACAGGTGCAAGCTGCCTTAAGCTACAAGACTGCAGTCACTTTATGTGACTGCAGACTTGTGAATCCTCACATTGCACGCCCTGCTCTCTGTGAGGATTTTCAGGTGTCGGGTGTGTGACCACAAGCATGTGATACGCATACTTCTACTTCTGGCCACATTCTGACTAGACTGTGTTCGGCTGCACTCAATTCACATCGGGCACCGACACCTGAGAATCCTCACAGCGCGCACAGAGAAATTGCAGGCTTGTAGCCTAAAGCTGGACAACCCCTTTAAGGTTGTTTTTCTTTTTCTTAAAACAAACCCTGTCCCCTGTAAAATGTTCAAGAAGGTTGGAAATTCTCTTTAAAGGAATTTTCCTTTAAATGTATGTTATTTACATACTTGCAGTCATGTGCGGACGAGACTCATCTTGCTCCACTCAATATAAGAGAATTGAAAGAATCTGGATGAGACTAGTCGGCATGTGACTGCAAGTATGTAAATTGCATACATGAGGTCAAGTGACCGCCCTCCTGCATTAAAATACAGGAAAATCGAGACAGTGTGCGCAAATCGTGACAGTGTGATAATTCAGCTGTCTGCAGTCAGAGTAACTGCAGACTTTTCTCTTGTGACCAGAAAACAACTATAAGAGAGTAAAGGATATTTCCGGGCATATGGGATTGATGACCTCCCTACATATACAGGATAGGTCATGAAAAGCAGATAGGTGGGGTCTGACAGCTGGTGCCCCCATCGGTCAGCTGTTACAAGCTCCGGAGCAAGCGCAGCTCTATCCAGAGTGTAGTGGCCTCTGCCAGTCGCTGCTGGTACTGTAGTCACTACTATTCAAATGAACAGGAGCTGAGCTGCAGAACCAGCAGCAGCCGCTCAGTAATGCCGCCTGAGCAAACAGCTGCTCTTGGGGGCGCCAGGTGTCGGACCCTCACTGATCTGCTATTGATGACCTATCCTGTAGATGTAGATAGGTCATCAATACTGTATGCCCGGACATCCCTTTATATCTTATAGGGTTTTCTGCTTGCAAAAGAAAAGTCTGCAGTCTCTCTCTGTGACAGCTGAATTATGACGCAGTGCGATATGGCAATACTGTATGCCCTTTATATTTTGTCAAACTCAAATACTCGGAGGGCCAAAATGAAAAACTTGGACAAAGTTGCAAGACAACCGTGATATTTATTTAAAAAATGTCTACAATTGAGGAAGTTTTCCCTTATCAAATATAACATTGAATAGTCCTCCATACAGTATAATGGCCCCGCATAGTCCTCCATGCAGAATAATGGCCCACATAGTCATCCATACAGTATAATGGCCCCACATAGTCCTCCATACCGTATAATGTGTCCCACATAGACCTCCATGCAGAATAATGGCCCCACATAGTACTCCATACAGTATAATGGGTCCCACATAGACCTCCATGCAGAATAATGGCCCCACATAGTACTCCATACAGTATAATAGCCCCGCATAGTCCTTCATACAGTATAATGGCCCCGCATAGTCCTCCATGCAGAATAATGGCCCACATAGTCATCCATACAGTATAATGGCCCCACATAGTCCTCCATACCGTATAATGTGTCCCACATAGACCTCCATGCAGAATAATGGCCCCACATAGTACTCCATACAGTATAATGGGTCCCACATAGTCCTCCATGCAGAATAATGGCCCCACATAGTCCTCCATGCATAACAATGGCCCCACATAGTCCTCCATGCAGAATAATGGCCCCACATAGTCCTCCATACAATATAATGGGTCCCACATAGTCCTCCATGCAGAATAATGGCCCCACATAGTCCTCCATGCATAACAATGGCCCCACATAGTCCTCCATGCAGAATAATGGCCCCACATAGTCCTCCATACAATATAATGGCCCCACATAGTCCTCCATACAGAATAATGGCCTCACATAGTCCTCCATACTGAATAATGGGCCCCACATAGTGTTCCACACAGTATAGTGGGCCCCACATAGTGCTCCATACAGTATAATGGGCCCCACATAGTGCTCCATACAGTATACTGGCCCCACATAGTGCTCCTTCAGCATAATGGCCCCACATAATCCTCCATACAGTATAATGGGCCCCACACAGTGCTCCATACAGTATAATTGGCCCCACACAGTGCTCCATACAGTATAATGTGGCGCCCCTGAGGGTTCAGTCGCCACAGGGGTACTGCTCCTCAGACCGAGGTGTGGTATCTCCTCTCCAAGGTAAGGATGGAGTACTACACAGGACCCCTGCCACGGACTCAACACTACACCACTCCAGTTCAGGACGGGGATCTAAAGCCCTGGGTCTGAATGGAGGCGTTGGGGGGAACCAAAGTAAGGGGGAACCAAGTAGTGAGTGAGGGTGGAGGAAGCACTTTATAACACACCTTAATAGAATCATATATAAACAGAGGCCATCTTTAGTACCGGGTCTTTGGTCGCAGTTCCCTGGAGTGGTTAGTCAGTACAAGCTGCAGCTGTTATAGGATTCTGTGATTCCCGGTCTCAGGCCTCGAGACTGGGGATTGGGGCTGAGTTGAGTTATAGCCAGCTCTGTTCCTGGTCTTAGTCCACACAAGAAGGCAAAAGAGGGGAGCAGAGGAGATAGGCTCCACAGGCAAAAGGATCTCAGAGGATGCGGACGGAGCGGAGTCGCCACCTGCATGCCTCATTCTGGCTTAGTCAGAGAGACCCTGCCGCAAGAGGGGGTACCGGTCCCCGATTATCTGACCTTGCACTTCACGTCTCTGTCAGAAAAGTCCGGAGGCTTATGTGGATCCCAGGGGGATACGGACGGAGCGGAGTCGCCACCTGTATCCTCTAATCTGCGTTTATCCAGAGGGACCCGGCCTTACAACAAGTTCTCACCACCAGTCACCAATAAGGTCACCCAGTCGGTCCGGGGGCTACACGCCACCCGTAAAGGGCATCGCAGTACCCGTACGGGACTCAGTGGGGAACACAAGGAGGGAGAAGGAGAATTAAGAGAAGAGAGGAACACACTAGAGCTTGGGGTCCTGTCAAGTGCACCTGAAGTACTTGGAGTGAACCCTGTGGCGCCAAGGGGATGGGGACTACTCGGCGCCCAGGCCTTAATGCCTGTTCTTGGGGGATGTCGCGGTGGTCGGCTCCCGGGCCCATACACTGAGGTCTCTCTTAAAAAGGGGAAAATGAAATGTCAAAGTTCGTGACGCCACCTATGGTGTCTGGTGAGGATCACCAGCGTTGCGACCGTCCACTGAGACCGGTGTTGTGGCAGCTTAGATGGAATCACTTCCCACAGGCGGATCGGGGCTTCAGGGCAGCGTAGGAGTTGGGAATGCAGGACAGAGGGGACCCAGCCAGAGTAAGAAGGGGAAGCACACACAAAAGTCACTTCTGTACCTTTACTGGAAATAGTTCAGGAACACTCCGGAGCTCTGTAGGGTGAGGGGTGCACGTCTGGATTCTCCCCAGTGAGCGGGTGTACGGCCTCCTGTTTCTTGCCTCTCTGTAGTAAGTTTCTGACTTGCCTGGAGCTAGGCCTAACTTATTTTCTGTCCTGCATCGGCTGATCCTATGGTAGGGCCTTCTGTTAGAGTACACACCCCCTGGTATATGGGGCCTCGGTAACTCCTGACCCTGGTATAACAGTCAGCGTTTGGTATTCCTGAGACATGTAGTTCACCAGGGGTTCTGGTTGTCCTCTGCTGAGTGTAAAGAATCCCTGCAGATTCGGACCCGTTGTCCGGTATATGGTTTCTGGGGTGAGCTGGTAAAGCCCCTCTGCCCCCAATGCTACTCGCTCCTCTAGCCTTCGGCCTACTCGGGCCCTCACTAGGCTATACACACTGGCAGTTAGCTGGCTGCCTCTTCTACTGCTCTCTGAGTGTCAGCAACGCTCCTAGCTCACTTAACTCGAGATGCTTGAGTCTGACTGAGCTCCACTGCAGACTGACCTGTTTCTCTGTGTCTCACTCTGCAGGAACTGGCTGTGGACTCCAGACTGTTCTGTCTCCACTCACTTCCTGAGGAGAACTAACTCACAGACCGCCTCTGCCTAGCTCCACCCTCCGTATTTATATCCCTATCCGGACTCCCTCTGGTGGACTGAGGTAGGGTGGAGGTGTGTGTATGCTCCGAGGGCCTCTTGTGGAGAAATCCTTTAATACACCCCTCCAGGATCTGTGGCTCCATTCACAGCAGGGCATCACATTCCCCCCTAGTTGAACTCAGCACTCCCGGGCTGAAGCACATTTTGTAACAACAACAATAACAAGCTTCCCTTTATGGGAGGTTAGGACACTTGAACGTTGCATAACCAGAACATGGATAAATATACATAAATAGTTCAATAAACAGTAGGCAATGAGCAACCAGAAAGTCCAAGTCACTTCCGGAGAGGTTGGGCAAAGGGGCACTCAGGGAGTGCAAATATGTACAAATTAAGTTTTTGAGCTGCACATAGTCCTCAGCCACAGAGTTCTTAGATACCCAAGCGGGTAATGGGAAGCAAATAAGTAAAGTGTCCTTTTCACTTGGATTGTCCATTAGAGGGGCAAGATATAAGTTAAAGGCCTGTAAAAGGCAATAAATACATAGCAATACATACACAGGATAATCCAATAATATACAGTATTATACAATACAATACCATACCCCAGGGATAACTATCTACATCTGTCGGGGTTTAACTATTTTACTTAGTGTACCTGACAGGGTGTTGACCTTTCATGCTACGTGTAGATCTGCGTAGTGCGGTGGTCTGTGTAGTGTCAGTGTTTCTCTCAGCTACCCTGTTTGTTCTACTAGTGATGGTATTGAAAAACTGCCTTAACCTCGCTAATGGGCTGGCAAGTTCACCATTGGCTGGGCCTTCTTGCTCTGTTTCTGCCGGGGATCCTTCTTCCTGGGATTCTTCCTGAGCAGGCTTTTCTGCGGCACTAGGCTCTTCTGCAGCACTTACAGGTTCAACTTGCTGTGGAGGGTCTTCTGGCTGTTGGAAGAATTGGAGTACTGGAATTATGACTGCTCCTCCGATTTGAGGCCAATCTGCCGGGAAGTCTCCTAAATCTGTATGTATTACTGCTTCATCAGGTTCCTCCGGGAAAATGAGAGGCACTTCTTCTTGGGGTTTTAGCAGATCTGGACACAACTTCAGGTGGTCCCTAGATACTGTTGCAGTTGTTCTTCCTCCATCTTTGCTGATCAGACATGTCTTCCTGTTGTCAAACCTTGAATTCAACACAGTGTAGGGTTCTCTCTCCCACTGGTCATCAAGCTTGTGGTTCCTCCGCTTCCTTTTCAATACCACTTCTCCTGGTGTGACTGGTTCTGCTGGTGCACTTCTGTTGTATTGTGCTTCTTGTTTATCCCTCACCCGAGTGAGACTGTCTTTGACACATGCTTGTACTCTTCTGTACTGCTTCTGTCTGGTCGTGTCATAGTCTTCAGTGGTCACATCTGCTTCTGGTTCTACAACACCAAGCTCCAGGTCCATGGGCAGCTTTCCTGGTCTTGCCCGCATGAGATATGCCGGAGTGCAATTGGTGGAACTTACTGGTATGTGATTATACAGATCCACTAGGTCAGGTAGTAGGTCTGGCCACTGGTTTCTCTCTTCTAGTGGTATAGTCTTCAGTAGATCGATGATGATATTATTCATCTTTTCAAAGAGACCGTTAGTTTGGGGGTGGTACGGTGTAGTCCTGATCTTTATACACCCGTACAGATGGCAGAACTCTTTGAACAATTCAGCCTCAAAGGCCGGGCCTTGGTCAATTAGTACCTACTCAGGGTATCCATGGGGTCTGCAGAAGTACGCTTGGAACGTCTTCGCTGCTGTCTTTGCTGTCAGGTCTTTGACAGGGGCGACCACCAGGAACCTGGAGTAGTGATACACCATGGTCAGGGCATAGGCATATCCTGACCGGCTGGGTGACAACTTGACATAGTCCAGGGCCACGATCTCCAGGGGTCGAGTCGTCGTGATGGGCTGCAGGGGTGCCTTCTGGCTGCTGTAGTCTTTTCTTCTGAGGCTACAGGGTCCACAGTCTCTGCACCACCTTTCAATGGAGCTGCGCATTCCCACCCAGTAGAATCGACACTTCAACAGGGTCTCTAGCTTTTTCCAGCCAAAGTGCCCCGCCTGATCGTGGTAGGCCTCCAACACCATCTGGATGTCCGTCTTGGGGACCACTATCTGCCATACCATCTCATGGGTTTTTGGATTGACGTACCGCCGGCACAGCTTCTCACGGTAGATAAACAGCCGGCTTCTCTCATTCTACAGCTGTTTTGCTTGGAGAGACGCATCCTTCTCCAGGGAGGAACCTTCTTGGGTTATCAGCTCTTTGATACGGCTGACAACCGGGTCACTGTCCTGGGTCTCTTTCCAGCTGTGGTGAGGCAAAGGGTTTAACGTCTTACCACGCTGCCTCCTGGAGGCTCGTTGCTCATGGATCATCCCATTCCGATGAAAGGCAGGTAGCTCAATCTCTTCCAGGTCATCCACTTCTTCTTCTGTGTCTGACTAGTGAGGCATCCTGGACAAGGCATCGGCGTTGGCGTTCTTGCGGCCCGCCCAGTACTTTATTGTGAATTGGTAGTTTGACAGCCGAGCCATTCATCGTTGTTCCATGGCTCCCAGCTTGGCTGTTTCAAGATGAGTTAAGGGGTTATTGTCAGTGTAGGCAGTGAACTTGCTGGAGGCTAAGTAGTGCTTGAACCTTTCTGTGATGGCCCAGACCAAGGCCAGGAACTCTAACTTAAAGCTGCAATAGTTCTCTGGGTTCCTTTCAGTCGAGCGGTGCTTCCTGCTTGCATATGCGATGACTTTCTCCTGGCCATTCTGCTTCTGACTTAGGACAGCTCCCAATCCTTCATTGCTGGCATCAGTATACAGCAGGAACGGTTGGCTGTAGTCAGGGTAGGCTAGGATCTCATCACCTGTCAGAATCTCCTTCATTTCTTGAAATGATTCAGCCTGTTCTTTACTCCAGTGGAATGGGGGATTTCTGCCCTTGGGGGACTGTCCTACCAGGAGGTCTTGCAGAGGCGCTGCTTTCTTAGTGTAGTCTTGTACAAACCTCCGGTAGTATCCTATCAGTCCCAAGTACTGACGCACCTCTTTGAGGTTCTTCGGCTCCGGCCATTTCTGTATGGCAGTGACCTTCTCCGGGTCTGGTGCTACCCCTTCTGGGCTGACAATGTGCCCCAGTTATTGTACCTTTCTCTTGAGCAGGTGGCAGTTTGAGGGTTTCAACTTCATCCCATACTGGGACAGTGACTCAAATACCTCTGCCAGGTGCTTCAAGTGGTCCTCATACGTCTTGGAGTACACTATCACGTCATCCAGGTATAGCAACACAGTCTCGAAGTTGCGGTGTCCCAGGCAGCTCTCCATCAATCTCTGGAACGTTCCAGGGGCATTGCAGAGTCCAAACGGCATACTGTTGAACTCGCAGAGTCCCATTGGGGTGGTGAAGGCCGTCTTCTCCCGATCCTCCTCAGCCACAGCTACTTGCCAGTACCCACTAGTAAGGTCAAGGGTGGAAAAGTAATTTGCAGACTTTATGGCAGCCAGGGATTCCTCAATACGGGGTAAAGGGTATGCATCTTTATGTGTAATGCGATTTACTTGTCTGTAATCTACACACATTCTCATGCTTCCATCCTTCTTCCTGACTAGAACAAGGGGAGCTGCCCAGGGACTACGACTATCCCTTACTACCCCTGCCTTCTTCATGTCATGCAACATCTCCTTGGCTTTCTGGTAGTGTGCTGGAGGTATAGGCCTGTACCGTTCCTTGATGGGGGGATGGTTGCCTGTGGGGATGTGATGTTGTACCCCCTTAATCCTCCCAAAGTCAAGTGGGTGTTTGCTGAATACCTGCGCGTATTCCTGAACCACCCGGTGTACTCCTTGTTTCTGGTGGGCAGGAGTGGTGTCTGTCCCAACGTGGAGCTGTTGACACCAATCCTCAACCTGTGTTGTAGGATCATTATCCTCCACTTGGTCTGGGGAGGTTAAGGACTCCGCCGTGTGAATAGAGTTATTATTTACAGTGTAAAGTTTGGCAACAGTGGCATAACGTGGTAATCTGACCTCGTCTTCCCCATAGTTGAGAGGACGGACGGGCACCCTCCCATTGCGTACATCTACTACCCCCCTGGCAGTTAAGAGTGTAGGTCTGTGTTCTGAGCTAAGGGGTTCTACTACCGCCTGGTAGCTATGTCCTTTAAGACCTATTGCTGCTCTACACCAGATAAGCATTTCACTCATTGGGGGAATCACAATGGGTACGGGGTCTGTTACCTGCACCACCGGTTAGCTTTACTTGCTGCTGGTACATCAGGGCTCGAATCTCCCTCTGGAGTGCTCTCCGCTGCCCCGGTCTGGCGGTGTCAGCAAGCTGTTGGAGTAAAAACACAACCTCCTCCAAACAGTTACCCACAATGTTAGTGCCTAGTAGTACATTCAGTCCATTTTCCTCATTGACAGTCTTCACCACAATGAGCCCCTCGTCCTTTAACTCCACTCTCCCCACTTTTACTGCTACATTCTTAACCCCAAGTAGGTCAAGAGGGAGGCCGTTAGAGGCATATACTGAAAAGTCTGGGTTTGGGGGTTGGAGACGGTCCATGGACCAGTATTTGCTATAGAGGATATCAGGTATGATTGTTACCTGGGATCCGGTGTCCAGCAGGGCAGGTATCGCAATGCCGTCCAGTATGATGGATAGGAAAGGTCTTCCTCCCACGAACCTGTGGTGCCAGTGTGAGGGGCCTGCTGAGTCTATTCCTGGGTGTTGGCCCTCAGACCCAGGGTTTGCTTGTTTAAAGGACACTGGTGCACTGTGTGACCTGCCTTCTGGCAGCGGTGGCAGACGAACTCTTGGTGAGGATGGCGCTGGTTGTTGGTCCTTCCTGGGGGCGGCGTTGTCCTCCTCCGGGTTGGCGATGTCCTCCTCCGGAGTGGCGACGTTCTCCTTCTCCTCCGGTTCATCCAGGGAACATTCTCAGGGCAGTCGGCTAGCAGGATATTTCCCTCCGTCTCTGGCTCCGTCCGTAGTTGCAGGGCACTCATTACAGTGGCCAGGTTTTTGGTCAGCTGGCGCACTTCTGAGCGCAAACAGTCCAGCTCAGTAGGGGGCGCTGCCTGCACTTTGGCTTCAGCAGCCAGCGGGGAAAAGGTGGGTGCTGCTGGCGTTGGAGTGGCCCCACCCTAGTAATGTTGGATTGCAGTATCTGCCGTCTCCAGGGGTTGCAGTCCCTTTATAGCCATATCCTTAAGGGTGTCAAAGGTAGCATCTGGATGATCCAAGGACCACCAACGCACAGTCCTGCTCTCCGCTTGGGACCTCAGCCCCTGGACAAATTGTTCTTTTAGCATTTTACTCTCATTTGTTATGCTAATTGGACTAACCTGTTTTAGAGCTCGCAGGGCCCCTTGTAAACGGCAAGCATAGTCCCGAACGCTGTCCTTCGGTTTCTGAGAGCATTGGTAGAACCTCATCTGGAGGTCTGCTTCAGTGCGGTCCTCAAAGGCAGTCTGTAATTTTTTGAAAATTGCGGACACTGACTCCTGGTCTGCGGACACTTTGCTCCAGGCATGTATGGTAAAGTCAATGGTACGATAGGGGCTACAGGCCCTGGTGATGGAGCGTCTGCTCCGTCTTGCGCGGCGGCGGCCGCGGGTGCATCATCGGGGCTGTCAGCCTGGGTCGCGACGTCGGGTTGTTGCTGCAACATCTTGGCACCCCCCTAGTGAACCGTGGCCTACCTTCCTTCTGTAGGCCGCTGCTCCGCAGGTGGCTGTCTTCTGGTAGGACCTTGCGTCGCTTGCGTCCGACGTCAGGGCGTCCTCTGGCTCCTTCCAGGACCTGACGTTTCCTGATTCGAAGTCAGGGGCGGGGCGTGTCCTCGACTTCGCGCGCTTCCAGCGGTTACGCCCTTCTTCTTCCCGTGCGGCGACCGGAAATATGGCGGCCAGTGGCGGGAAACTCCAGAAAATGGCGGGAAAAGCTTCACCACTGTGAGTTTTACAGTTTCTTAAGGCGCACAGTACCAGGTGGTAATGGGCACTCAATCCTGTTCGTGACGCCAGTTAGAGAGATGTGGCGCCCAGGGGATGGGGACTACTCGGCGCCCGGGCCTTAATGCCTGTTCTTGGGGGATGTCACGGTGGTCGGCTCCTGGGCCCGTACCCTGGGGTCTCTCTTAAAAAGGGGAAAATGAAATGTCAAAGTTCGTGATACCACCTGTGGTGTCTGGTGAGGATCACCAGCGCTGCGTCCGTCCACTGAGGCTGGTGTTGTGGCAGCTTAGATGGAATCGCTCCCCACAGGCAGAGCGGGGCCTCAGGGCAGCGTAGGAGTTGGGGATGCCGGACAGAGGGGACCCAGCCAGGTCAGAGCAAGAAGGGGAAGCACACACAAAAGTGACTTCTGTACCTTTACTGGAAATAGTTCAGGAACACCCGGAGCGCTGTAGGGTGAGAGGTGCACGTCCGGATTCTCCTCCTGTCTCTTGCCTCTCTGTAGTAAGTTTCTGACCTGCATGGAGCTAGGCCTTACTTGGTTTCAGTCCTGCACCGGCTGATCCTGTGGTAGGGCCTTCTGTTGGAGTACACACCCCCTGGTATATGGGGCCTCGGTAACTCCTGACCCTGGTATAACAGTCAGGGTTTGGTATTCCTGGGACATGTAGTTCGCCAGGGGTTCCGGTTGTCCTCTGCTGGGTGTAAAGAATCCCTGCAGACTCGGACCCGTTGTCCGGTATATGGGTTCTGGGGTGAGCTGGCAAAGTCCTTCTGCCCCCAATGCTGCTCGCTCCTCTAGCCTTCGGCCAACTCGGGCCCTCACTAGGCTATACACACTGGCAGTTAGCTGCTGCCTCTTCTGCTGCTCTCTGAGCATCAGCAACGCTCCTAGCGCACTTAACTTGAGCTGCTTGAGTCTGACTGAGCTCCACTGCAGACTGACCTGTTTTTCTGTGTCTTACTCTGCAGGAACTGGCTGTGGACTGCAGACTGTTCTGTCTCCACTCACTTCCTGTGGAGAACAAACTCACAGACCGCCTCTGCCTAGCTCCACCCTCCGTATTTATATCCCTATCCGGGCTCCCTCTGGTGGACTGAGGTAGGGTGGAGGTGTGTGTATGCTCCGAGGGCATCTTGTGGAGAAATCCTTTAATACACCCCTCCAGGATCTGTGGCACCATGCACAGTAGGGCGCCACAAACCCCATCCTGGTGGCCGCAACACGCCGTGTGACAGCATAGAGAAGCTCTGAGCTGAACCACTACACCTGTGAGTAAAGACTTGGATGACTTTAACCTTTGTCTCTGTCTGTTCCTTACTCCGCGGCTCTGCACCCGCCAACGCTCTATTCCACGCTCTCTCTCTCTCTATGCTGCCCTGAGGCCTTGCTCCACCTGTGGGTAGCCGTACCATCTGAGCTGTCTGAACAGCGGCCTCAGAGGACTGCCACAGCGCTGGTGACCCTCACCAGAAACCGCAGGTGGCGTAGTCGAACAACCACTCATCCAGAAGCCCATAATTTTTTATGTGACAGCCCTGGGAACGGACCAGGCCAAGGCCATGACGACATCCCCCACAACTACAGGCCCGCCGTCCGAGTTCACCTTCCCAGGGAGGGCTAGAGCGTCACAACTTGGCGTAGTCGGCAGGATTTCGTGCCCGTGGCAACGGCAAAAGTCTATACCCATTGCCAACGGCTACTGTGCGCCTTTCTAAAGACTGTATTTCCACATTCCATGTTGCACCCGCCCAAGAAGAACGGACTCCATTATGTGCAGGGAAAACAACAACCTCTTAAAACCTCCCATCGTGGGCAAGGTTCTCAAATGGCGCCAAAAATACAGACCGCCCCTTGCTACAGAGACTGTCCTCATGGATGTGTCCGTCAAAACAGATGGGACGTCCCAGGGAATGCCCGTCTGCAAGCAGCCATTGAACCGCCCCTGAAAGAGGAGGAGAAAGAGAGGGAGACAAGGCGTGGTTCGAGCAAGTCTAGACAGACCATATCTGGAGGCCACAATGGAAGGAGACCAGGAATCACCCTACGCCGCTGGCCCACCGCCAACCACCTCTCTCACCCTGGAGGGATACAGCGTTCGATTAGCACCGGAGGAGGCCGAGTTCCTCCACGGCGAGACGCAGAACTTGACCCGGAGAGTGGAAGAGGCCCAGCGGAGAGCAGTCGAGGAATGGAGGAAGGAGATGTGGGAGAAGCTTGCAGCCCGACACCCAGAGGTTCCGCGCCCTGTCAGCGATACTCCAGCCCCGGCGGAAATTGAACAAGACCAGGAGGCCGCATCCAGCCTAGGAGCGGGTAAGGAAACAACCCCTGCCCCGGGCGCCAAGTGCGTCAACCTCCTCCTAGACTTCCTGCCGCCACCTCCATCCCCGGGCGCTACCGTTTGGGAGCAGCTACTGATCCCGGACCGTGAGGCCCAAGCTTTCGCAGCCTCCGGAAGCCTGCTGCCCCTCACACTCCAGTAGCAGTCACCACCTGCCCTCGCCTGGGTGTACTCACACACCAACCCGGACTGGTCCGCCAAGATGGAGGACCAACAGCGGCCCCCGCTAACACCGTTACCAGCACCCCCGGTTACAAGCCCAAAGGGAGAGGAGTTTAGATGGGACAACCGAGTGGGGGATCTAATGAGGTTTCCCCGGGAGACCCAAGCTGAGGCTCAACAGCGGGAGGAGTATTGCCGGCATGAGCTCCTCCAGCTAGAGCGATAACGGCATGCACGGAGGGTCCGCTGCGAGCAGCTGGAGGTGCGGTCAAAAGCCGCTAAGGCCCAAGCCCGCCAGGCGCAGGCCTCCCGCTTCAGCCCCCGGGAGGAAGGACTCATAGTCAGATTCCACCAGGAGGCGGGATGGGACTTTATCCGCAGCCCCCAGTTCGTTCAAGACGTGTTTGTAAATAGGCGGGACGTGGAGCCCCATCTGGAGGAAGGAGACCCTGACCGCAACCTATACCCGGGAGACTTGCGCGGGTGGTACGCCCTGGAGGTAAGCCGGGTGTTTAAGGAAGACGCCTCTCCGCGCGTTCCCACAAGTAACCGGTCAAGATCAGTGGGAAAGCATGAGCCGTACCCCCGGTGGGCATACCACCTGTAATGCGGCCCCTGCGGCTGAACTTCCTTGTTATTGTTTTTTTTTTGTTCTCCTTGTTGCCGTTCATTTTGAAAAGACGTTATGCCAGCGGACGGTGAGCAGTCAACAGACTGGATTGTAAATAGTTTGCACCTTTTCAGGTGCTCCCTATTGGTTTTATATGTGCAACAACAGACCTCAGAACAAAAACCTGTCTGGGTGGCACCATTGGAGGTCCAACTCAGGACCGCCATGCCCTGCGGCCACTCCAGGCCCTACGTGGAGGGTTTTCTTTGGACAGGTCCCTCATGCTGCTGAGCCTGCACTTGCACAAGAATTTCTACTGTTTTTCTATATTTATATAATGTCTTAATATATATTTAATCTGCAACGTTTAAGAAAAATGCCTCCCATAATGGGAAGATTGTTTCTCTTGTTTACAAAAGCATTTAAAAATTTTTGAAGTCTGAAATATACCATGTATTTACTCTATTGCAGCCCGCGGACATGCTGTCTTTCACTGGGGGGGAATTTGGTGCCCCTGAGGGTTCAGTCGCCACAGGGGTACTGCACCTCAGACCGAGGTGTGGTATCTCCTCTCCAAGGTAAGGATGGAGTACTACACAGGACCCCTGCCACGCACTCAACACTACACCACTCCAGTTCAGGACGGGGATCTAAAGCCCTGGGTCTGAATGGAGGCGTTGGGGGGAACCAAAGTAAGGGGGAACCAAGTAGTGAGTGAGGGTGGAGGAAGCACTTTATAACACACCTTAATAGAATCATATATAAACAGATGCCATCTTTAATAACGGGTTTTTGGTTGCAGTTCCCTGGAGTGGTTAGTCAGTATAAGCGGCAGCTGTTCTAGGATTCTGTGATTCCCGGTCTCAGGCTTCGAGACTGGGAATTGGGGCAGAGTTGAGTTATAGCCAGCTCTGTTCCCAGTCTTAGTCCACACAAGAAGGCCCAGGAGGGGAACAGAGGAGATAGGCTCCACAGGCGAAAGGATCTCAGGGGGTGCGGACAGAGCGGAGTCGCCACCTGCATGCCTCATTCTGGCCTAGTCAGAGAGACCCTGCCACAAGAGGGGGTACCGGTCCCCGATTATCTGACCTTGCACTTCACGTCTCTGTCAGAAAAGTCCGGAGGTTTATGTGGATCCCAGAGGGATACGGACGGAGCGGAGTCGCTACCTGTATCCTCTTATCTGCGTTTTTCCAGAGGGACCTGGCCTTACGCCATGTTCTCACCACCAGTCACCAATAAGGGCACCCAGTCGGTCCGGGGGCTACACGAAACCCGTAAAGGACATCGCAGTACCCGTACGGAACTCAGTGGGGAACACAAGGAGGGAGAAGGAGAAGTAAGAGAAGAGATGAACACACTAGAGCTTGGGGTCCTGTCAAGTGCACCTGAAGTACTTGGAGTGTGCTGAACCCCATCCTGGTGGCCGCAACACGCTGTGTGACAGCAGAGAGAAGCTCTGAGCTGAACCACTACACCTGTGAGTAAAGACTTGGATGACTTCAACCTTTGTCGCTGTCTGTTCCTTACTCCGCAGCTCTGAACCCGCCAACTCTCTATTCCACGCTCTCTCTCTCTCTCTATGCTGCCCTGAGGCCTTGCTCCACCTGTGGGGAGCCGTACCATCCGAGCTGTCTGAACACCGGCCTCAGAGGACTGCTGCAGTGCTGGTGACCCTCACCAAAAACCGCAGGTGGCATAGTCGAACAACCACTCATCCAGAAGCCCATAATTTTTTATGTGACAGCCCTGGGCACGGACCGGGCCAAGGCCACGATGACATCCCCCACAACTACAGGCCCGCCGTCCGAGTGCACCTTCCCAGGGAGGGCTAGAGCGTCACAATAATAGGGCCCTACATTGCTTATTATATACAGTATAATGGCCACACAGTGCTCCATACAGAATAATGAGCCCCACATAGTGCTCCATACAGTAAAATGGGCCCCACATAATCCTCCATACAGTATAATGGCCCCACATAATCCTCTATACAGTATAATGGGTCCCACATAATCCTCCATACAGTATAATGCCCCCACATAGTCCTCCATGCAGAATAATGGCCCCACATAGTCCTCCATACAGTATAATGGCCCCGCATATTCCTCCATACAGTATAATGGCCCCACATAGTCCTACATACAGTATAATGGCCCCATATAATCCTCCATACAGTGTAATGGTCTCACATAGCCCTCCATACAGAATAATGGGCCCCACATAGTACTCCATACAGGATAATGGCCTCGCATAGTCCTCCATACCATATAATGGCCCCACATAATCCTCCATACAGTATAATGGCCCCACACAGTGCTCTATAGAGTATAACAGGGCCCTACATTGCTTTCCATACAGTATAATGGCCCCACATAGTGCTCCATACAGTATAATAGGCCCCACATAGTGCTCCATACAGTATAATGGGCCCCACATAGTGCTCCATACAGTATAATGGGCCCCACATAGTGCTCCATATAGTATACTGGCCCCACATAGTGCTCCATACAGTATGATGGCCCCACACAGTGCACCATACAGTATAATGGGCCCCACACAGTGCTCCATACAGTATAACAGGGCCCTACATTGCTTTCCATACAGTATAATGGCCACACAGTGCTCCATACAGAATAATGAGCCCCACATAGTTCTCCATATAGTATAATGGGCCCCACATAATCCTCCATACAGTATAACGGGGCCCTACATTGCTTTTGTGGCGCCCCTGAGGGTTCAGTCGCCACAGGGGTACTGCACCTCAGAATGAGGTGTGGTATCTCCTCTCTTAGATAAGGATGGAGTACTGCACAGGACCCCAACCACACACTCAACACTACACCAATCCAGTTCTGAAGGGGGCCTAATGCACCATAGTGCTGCCCCGGGCCTGAATGGAGGAGTTGGGGGGAACCAAAGATTAGGGGGAACCAAGTAGTGAGTGAGGGTGGAGGAAGCATTAATCTACAGCACTTAACTAGAATCATATATAATCAGAGGCCATTTTAGCAACAAGGTCTTTGGTCGTGGGTCTTTCGGTCGGCAAGTCAGCACAAGGCTGCGGCTGGCTGAGGGTCCACGGTTCCCAGTCTCAGGCCTCGAGACGGGGGGTCGGGGCAGAGTTATAACTGGCTCTGTCCCCGGTCAGGGTCCAACTAAGAAGGCCTAGGAGGGGAGCAGAGGAGACAAGCTCCACAGGCGAAAGGATCTCAGGGGGTGCGGACGGAGCGGAGTCGGCACCTGCATACCTCATTCTGGCCCAGCCAGAGAGACCCTGCCGCAAGAGGGGGTACCGGTCCCCGATTATCTGACTTTGCACTTCACGTCTCTGTCGGAAAAGTCTGGAGGCTTATGTGGATCCCAGGGGGATACGGACGGAGTCGCCACCTGTATTCCCTAATCTGAGTTTATCCAGAGGGACCCGGCCTTACACCACGTTCTCACCACAAGTCACCAAAAAGGGCACCCAGTCGGTCCGGGAGCTTCAAGTTACCCAAAAAGGACATTGCAGTACCCGTACGGGACTCAGTGGGGAGAAGGAGAGAGAAGGTGAAGTAGGAGAAGAGAGGGACACACTAGAGCGGGGGTCCTGTCAAGTGCTCCTGAACTACCTGGAGTGTGCTGAGCCCCACCCTGGCGGCCGCAGCTCGCCGTGTGACAGCAGAGAGAAGCTCTGAGCTGAACGATCAAATCTGTGAGTAAAGACTTGGATGACTGCAACAACTGTCTCTGTCTGCTCTTTCCTCCGCGGCCCTGCTCCCGCCAACGCTTTACTTCACTCTCTCTTCTCTACGCTGCCCTGAGGCCCTGCTCCACCTGTGGGGAGCCGCACCAGCTAAGCTGCCTGAAAACCGGCCTCAGAGGACTGCCAGAGGGCTGGTGATCCTCACCAGAAGCTACAGGTGGCGTCACGAACATTCCCCTTTTTCCCACACAAACCCCCCCCCCTTCTTTTTCCCTTTTTAAAGAGTGACCCCAGGGTACGGGCCCGGGAGCCGACCACCGCGACATCCCCCCCCCCAAGGTCAGGCAAACAACAACTAAGGCCCGGGCGCCGAGTCGTCCCTCCCCCAATCCCTTGGGCGTGTCATCTCCCATACAGTATAATGGCCCCACATAGTCCTCCATACAGTATAATGGCCCCACATAGTCCTCCATACAGTTTAATGGGCCCCGCATAGTCCTCCATACAGTATAATGGCCTCGCATAGTCCTCCATACAGTATAATGGCCTCGCATAGTCCTCCATACGGTATAATGGACCACACATAGTGCTCCATACAGTATAATGGTCTCACATAGTGCTCCATACTGTATAATGGGCCTCACATAGTCCTCCATACAGTATAATGGGCTCTGCATACGCCTCCATACAGTATAATGGCCCCACATAGTCCTCCATGCAGTATAATGGCCCCATATAGTCCTCCATACAGTATAATGGTCTCACATAGTCCTCCATACAGTATAATGGGCCTCAGATAGTCCTCCATACAGTATAATGGGCCCCACATAGTCCTCCATACAGTATAATGGTCCCACATAGTCCTCCATACAGTATAATGGCCCCACATAGTCCTCCATACAGTATATTGGGCCCCGCATAGTCCTCCATACAGTATAATGGCCTCGCATAGTCCTCCATACAGTATAATGGCCTCGCATAGTGCTCCATACTGTATAATGGACCACACATATTGCTCCATATGGAATAATGGTCTCGCATAGTGCTCCATACTGTATAATGGGCCTCACATAGTGCTCCATACTGTATAATGGCTCAACACAGTGCTCCATTACAGACCTCCCTTGAAATCCTGACTATAGCCGTGCTTAAAAGGAGACCGTGATTTTCACTAACTGCAGCAATATTGTGGCATCGCTATATATAGCACAAGCTATAAGTTAAAAGCTATTTTAAAAAGTTTTAAAAGATATTTTAAAAAAGCAACATAAAAGTTCCAATCGCCCCCATTTTCGCATTAAAAATAAAGATATTAAAAAATTTAAAAAATACACATATGAGATATCGCTGCATTCAGAAAAGTCTGATCTATCAAAATAAAACCACAAGCAACACGATTCGTAAACACCATAAAACAGAAAAATATTCAAAAACGCCAAAATGACATTATTTTCTGCAATACCCCTAAAAATGCTGTAACAAGTGATCAAAATGTCATATCCATTCCAAAATGGTATCAATAAAAATATAGAAACGTTACGGGTCTCGGAAAATGGCGACAACCCAAAAATGGTTTTATTTCAAACTTCTGATTTATTTTCACTGGTAAAATAATGAAAGAACTGGACTTGTTTGGTGTCGCTGTAATCGTACCGATGAGCAGAATCACACTGCAAGGTCATTTTTACCACAAAATGTACACTGTAAAAATAATTTCCAAGAAACTATGTCAGATTGCGTGTATTTCTCAATTTCACCGAACTTGGAATTTTTGTTTCCTGTTTTCCAGTACAAAGTGGTAAAATCAATGGTGTCAATCAAAATTACAATTCGTCGCCCAAAAAACAGCCCTCATATGTCTATGTGGACAGAAAAGTAAAAAAGTTATGGCTGTGGGAAGAAGGGGAGGAAAAAACTAAAGTTCAAAAACAGAAATTGGCCCTGTCAGGAAGGGGTTAACTGCTTCTGCACTCTGGAGCCCGAGAGATTAGAGCTTTGGGTTTGGGCATATTTAAGTATTTGTTGCAGCATTTCCTCCTACCAACAAAGTGAATGAGATTCCTGAGGCCTCGTGCACACGCTGCTTCTTTTTTCCTTGCAGATTAGAAGCAGTTTTATATTTGCAGCCTGTCAATCCATTCAGCGATTTTCATCAGATGCATGGGGGTGGGGGAATGCAAGTAAAAAATACGGTAAAAGTGTGCGAATTTATGTTATGTTGTGTTTTTCCTGCCACAAGACGTTTTTGGTGCAGAAATGTCTGCAGAAAGTACTTAACGTGTGCACATACAGTACAGACCAAAAGTTTGGACACACCTTCTCATTTAAAGATTTTTCTGTATTTTCATGACTATGAAAATTGTACATTCACACTGAAGGCATCAAAACTATGAATTAACACATGTGGAATTATATACTTAACAAAAAAGTGTGAAACAACTGAAAATATGTGAAATCGAAGAAGGAAAATTATATTATCCAAAAGATAATAGTCCTCTTAATATAGATCAGCCTGAACAATGTACGGCCATAGTCAAATTAGACGTCCTTACAAAGGGTTTTACTCTAAAGATGGGAGATGTCTCAGGTAAGGGTCATGAATGTGAATGTTTATGGTGTTATCAAAAGAATGGAGCACTGGAAGGCGATGTGAAGTATATCCATAAAATACACCCAGAATGTGCAAAGTATGGTGACAGATGGTAGAAAAGGTTTGGGTTTGATGATAAACTTAGTTTGATGAAATGTGAAAATTTTGTGGAAGAAATAGGAAAGTGCAGTGAGAAATTAAAAAAGTCTGGACTTACAAGTGCAAATATATGGTTGTGTGAAGCCTGAAAGAGAGAAAATGGCAGACATGCAGAAAAATATTCTAAAGATAAAAAGAAGGATAAAAAGGTACTGGTGTTAGTAATACAGGATGGGTGTGATATTGTCCTCACACAGAAAGACTTGAATGAAGAACAGGGTTACAGAGGTAGGGGAGAGGTAGAGGAAGAGGTAGGGGAGTGGGCGACAAAACATCTTGTTGGCATTGCAGGAAGATTGGGCATTTTCTTTGAGAATGCCCTGACAGACAAAAAATAACCCAGATGGCACAAATGCCACAGAATATGCAGTAGTAACTCAGGATAAAGTCCTGATGGCCAAAGCACTCCGAAACACCTATCAGCACAAGCAGCCACCGCAACATACTGATGTGGCACCCCAGGGGTCTGGTTACCACAGTAATAGAAATATTATGTCTGAGAGCAAGTGGGAGGTTTCCATGGTCAGGAGCCCTAAGCATGCAACACGGTCCACCCAGACCTGGAGGGGAGGAATCTGCCCTTATAAACTGGGTCTGGGGCGGGATTAGTTGAGACAGAGCCTGCAGAACAAGCAGAGCAGTCAGAGCCTGGAGTGTAGTTCCAGACACAGGGAGAGTGACAACAGGAGCTCTGTAGGAGCAGGAGCGAGTGCCAGAGGCTGGAAGCTAGAAAGCTCGCCTTGGCTGAAGACACTAAACCCGGACACGGAGTCCGAGGCTGTGGGGACATCCAGGTCCAGCAGCAGAATCCAACCGGCAGGGGATTCCATGTCCTCTGGCCTTAGAAGCCCGGAGGCACGGTCACAAGCAAGGGACCAGCACCGCCATCGTGGAGCGGAGGCTAACGGAAGGCCCCAAGTCACCGGCCATACGGGTGAGCACCACACGGTATACTCAGGGACGTGGGCTACTTCTGCCCGCATAGAGCAAAGTAGCCAGGAAAGAGTGCAGATAGTCGGGGAGGCCTACAACTCCACCTGGCCAGAGGAGATCCTACTTGCTTACAGACTGACCAGGCCCCTACTGCTAACCAGTACTCCCGGGAGGGTCTGTGTTATACCATCAGCAAAGACCCTGAACTGCACCACACCTCTCTGTGTTTCATCGCCGCACCAGCACCATTACTTCTGGGACGCTCACACCATCACTCCCATCATTCACTCTAGCTGCCCTGAGGCAATACTTCTCCCGTACTGCACATACAGTACAGACCAAAAGTTTGGACACACCTTCTCATTTAAAGATTTTTCTGTATTTTCATGACTATGAAAATTGTACATTCACACTGAAGGCATCAAAACTATGAATTAACACATGTGGAATTATATACTTAACAAAAAAGTGTGAAACAACTGAAAATATGTGAAATCGAAGAAGGAAAATTATATTATCCAAAAGATAATAGTCCTCTTAATATAGATCAGCCTGAACAATGTACGGCCATAGTCAAATTAGACGTCCTTACAAAGGGTTTTACTCTAAAGATGGGAGATGTCTCAGGTAAGGGTCATGAATGTGAATGTTTATGGTGTTATCAAAAGAATGGAGCACTGGAAGGCGATGTGAAGTATATCCATAAAATACACCCAGAATGTGCAAAGTATGGTGACAGATGGTAGAAAAGGTTTGGGTTTGATGATAAACTTAGTTTGATGAAATGTGAAAATTTTGTGGAAGAAATAGGAAAGTGCAGTGAGAAATTAAAAAAGTCTGGACTTACAAGTGCAAATATATGGTTGTGTGAAGCCTGAAAGAGAGAAAATGGCAGACATGCAGAAAAATATTCTAAAGATAAAAAGAAGGATAAAAAGGTACTGGTGTTAGTAATACAGGATGGGTGTGATATTGTCCTCACACAGAAAGACTTGAATGAAGAACAGGGTTACAGAGGTAGGGGAGAGGTAGAGGAAGAGGTAGGGGAGTGGGCGACAAAACATCTTGTTGGCATTGCAGGAAGATTGGGCATTTTCTTCGAGAATGCCCTGACAGACAAAAAATAACCCAGATGGCACAAATGCCACAGAATATGCAGTAGTAACTCAGGATAAAGTCCTGATGGCCAAAGCACTCCGAAACACCTATCAGCACAAGCAGCCACCGCAACATACTGATGTGGCACCCCAGGGGTCTGGTTACCACAGTAATAGAAATATTATGTCTGAGAGCAAGTGGGAGGTTTCCATGGTCAGGAGCCCTAAGCATGCAACACGGTCCACCCAGACCTGGAGGGGAGGAATCTGCCCTTATAAACTGGGTCTGGGGCGGGATTAGTTGAGACAGAGCCTGCAGAACAAGCAGAGCAGTCAGAGCCTGGAGTGTAGTTCCAGACACAGGGAGAGTGACAACAGGAGCTCTGTAGGAGCAGGAGCGAGTGCCAGAGGCTGGAAGCTAGAAAGCTCGCCTTGGCTGAAGACACTAAACCCGGACACGGAGTCCGAGGCTGTGGGGACATCCAGGTCCAGCAGCAGAATCCAACCGGCAGGGGATTCCATGTCCTCTGGCCTTAGAAGCCCGGAGGCACGGTCACAAGCAAGGGACCAGCACCGCCATCGTGGAGCGGAGGCTAACGGAAGGCCCCAAGTCACCGGCCATACGGGTGAGCACCACACGGTATACTCAGGGACGTGGGCTACTTCTGCCCGCATAGAGCAAAGTAGCCAGGAAAGAGTGCAGATAGTCGGGGAGGCCTACAACTCCACCTGGCCAGAGGAGATCCTACTTGCTTACAGACTGACCAGGCCCCTACTGCTAACCAGTACTCCCGGGAGGGTCTGTGTTATACCATCAGCAAAGACCCTGAACTGCACCACACCTCTCTGTGTTTCATCGCCGCACCAGCACCATTACTTCTGGGACGCTCACACCATCACTCCCATCATTCACTCTAGCTGCCCTGAGGCAATACTTCTCCCGTGGGGAGTTATCCCATACTCGGCTGCGCAAACAACATCAGCCTCAGCGGTCTGCAGCGCAGCGGCAGTCCCCACTGACCGCAATCAACGGGTGGCGTAGTCGGACAATTACAATACCAATAGACTGCCACTGGTTTGACCACCCTGGGCACGGAGCGGGTCGCCGCCACACGGAGACTACAACCCCCAGCATCTTACAGAAGGCCCGGCTCCGGGTATCCCCCTGCACAGCACAGGCCCAGGGGGCGCGTCAACTTTGGCGTAGTCGGCAGGATTTCGTGCCCTCAACCACCGGGTACTGCGTGCCTGAAAAAGAGACTTTTATACTTACCTGTGGTGAAGTTTCCCGCCGTCCGGAGCCGTTTCCCGCCATCGGACGCCATCTTGGACCGTTTCCTGCCTTCTTCTGCCGTCTTCCCGCCATCCGCAGCTGCTTCCCGCCTTCGGACGCCATCTTCGGGACGCCGCGCGGGAAGAAGAGGGGCGTGGATGCCGAAAGCGCGTGAGATCCGAAGCTCCGCCCCACGCTCCGACGCTGCGCAAGGTCCTGGAAGGGAGGAAGAGCGACGCTGACGTCATCGGAGCGCGACGCCAGGTCCTCAACCGCGACGATCGACTGCGGAGCCGCGGCCTACGGAAGAAGAGCATCGCAAGGTAGGCCACGGTCCACTAGGGGGGAAGAAGGATGTCGGACACCGAGGGGAGCTCCACTGCCACAGCCACCGCCATCGCAACCGCTGCTGCGGTCATGCCATTCTCCATGCCCTATATCCCGGGGGCAACCTGGCTACCCCAGTACTCAGGGGAGTCACATACCCTGAGTGACTTTAGAGAAAGACTTGATAGCCTCTTCCAGGTATACCCCCTCACGGAAGAGCAAAAAGTGAGCATCCTGGTGGCCCAGCTAATCGGGGCAGCCCAAAGGGAGGTAATGTCCTGGTCACCTGGGAAGAAGAGGACTGTCAGAGAGATACTAGCCCGGCTGAAAGACACATTTGATACCCGCACCGCAGCCGAAATAAAGCTCAGATTTTATGGGTGCAAACAACGGGCACATTAAAGTATAAGACACTATGCTCTAAACCTACAAGAGGCCCTGAGAGCCATTAAACAGGCAGACCCTGACAGCGTGGGAAATGAAGACAAGCTGTTGACCGAACAATTTATTGAGGGTCTACTGTGCAATGCCCACCGAACCCAGTTGCGAGCAATGGACTTACAGGACCCTGACCTGGACTTTGCACAGTTCAAGGACAGAGCCATCTGGGTGCTCCGAGAACCGGCACCAGGTGGCGCTGTGACCCACAGGCGCCCTGCTGTCACTTATCACCAGGACGCGGCGCCCTTGTCTGCAGGGCCTGTGGGAGCTGATGCGCAGGCTTTGAACGATAACCCGGCTACAGACCTGCACCATCAGGTCCAAGAGCTGACTAAGAGCGTTGCCGCGCTAACCAGAACTGTGCAGTCTTTACAGGTCTCTTCTCCAGGAAAGATCCAGCTGGCATCCGGACCGGAGGACGTCCCGTGGCGCCGACTGAGGAGGACCCCACTGGCCAGAGGAAGACCCAGTGACAGATACAACGAGGACGGACGACCCATCTGCCGCCGCTGCAATCAACCCGGACATATGGCAAGGTACTGTCATTTAAACGGGCACAACCTGGGGTAGAGGGCCAACCCCCAGGCATAAGATCATCAGGCCCATCGAACTGGCGTGACAAATACGTAGGGGGACATCCGGTCTTGCCTGTGGTACTGGACGGCATTCCTATGAGTGCACTACTAGACACCGGGTCACAGGTCACCACCATCCCATACGTGCTCTTCAAGCGGTACTGGAATGACTCAGACATAACCCGCTACCCAGATGACGACCTGAGGATTATCGCCAGCAATGGTCAGCCCGTGCCACAGATAGGATTTAAAGAGGTGACCATCAAGGTCGGTAAAGTTGAACTGCCGGCACAAGGACTGATCTTTGTGGACATTGACCGTCGCGAGAGTCACCCAAAAATAACCCTAGGTACTAATGTAATCGAAAACTGTCTTGCAGAGGTGATTCTTATTTTGCAACAGGTTGCCAAGAACGCCAGTTCCAGCCAGCAGCGTGTCCTCCAAAAAGAGATCCGGGCACTGATGAAACGGCAACAGGTGGAACTATCTGGTGGTGAGATAGGTTGCGTGAGAATGTGTGACCCGTTCCCTATTGCCATGCCCCCGAAAAGTGAGATGATGATTTGGTGCTGGGCAGCTATTGGTCTAAGAGGTAGAGACTACCAAGCAATGGTAGAACCCGTCTACTCAGACAGTAGGCCCACCATTTTAACAGCACGGGGGGTGGTCGATGTACGCCATGGGAGGGTGCCCGTCCGCATCATAAATATCGGGGAGAGAGAAGTATACCTGCCCCGGTATGCCACGCTAGCCTAATTGTTCACCATCAACCAGAACTCTGTACAGGCCGTGGAACCCTTGCCTCCATCTCAACCAGAGGAAGGTAACGGCTCTAAGAAACCAATGGAGGACTGGTGTCAGCAACTGCATTTGGGTACTGACTCCACTCCCTCACACCAAAAACAGGGAGTCTATCGGGTGGTTCAAGAGTACGAGAGAGTGTTTAGCAAACACCCGCTAGACTTTGGGCGAGTAAAGGGGGTAGAACATCACATCCCCACGGGAGACCATCCTCCCATAAAGGAGAGATACCGACCCGTACCCCCTGCACACTATCAACACGCCAAGGGGATGTTAAAAGACATGAAGGAGGCTGGGGTAATTAGGGACAGCTGGGCAGCTCCACTAGTCTTAGTGAAAAAGAAAGACAACACCATGAGAATGTGTGTAGACTACAGGAAGGTCAACCGTATCACACACAAAGATGCATACCCGTTACCAAGGATAGAAGAGTCCTTAGCTGCATTAAAATCTGCTAACTTCTTCTCTACTTTGGATCTCACTAGCGGGTATTGGCAGGTTCCTGTAGCAGAGGCGGACCGGGAGAAGACCGCATTCACCACCCCGATGGGACTCAGCGAATTTAACTGTATGCCGTTCGGACTCTGCAATGCACCAGGAACCTTCCAACGGTTGATGGAATGCTGTCTGGGACACCGGAACTTCGAGACGGTCCTATTATACCTGGACGATGTCATCGTCTATTCCAAGACCTATGAGGACCATCTGGAACACCTGGCAGAAGTTTTTGAAGCCCTGGCAAACTATGGCCTAAAGGTAAAACCCTCAAAGTGTCATAATATAATAATATAATAATAATAATAGTTTATTTTTATAGCGCCAACATATTCCGCAGCACTTTACAAATTTTAGGGGGGACTTATACAGACAATACAGAATAAGCATATCTCATATCGAACGGAGTGAGGGCCCTGCTCGCGAGCTTACAGTCTATGAGGAAGTGGGGGAGACACAAAAGGTAAAAAGTACATATATTGTATAATGCAGCCTTGATATACTGAATAGGATAAATAATAATACATGGACTGGTCGCCAGCCAGTATGTGTGCAGTCCTGACAGAGGCTTTTATGTGCATGGTTGGTTTGAACCCGAAGTTGAAGAAGATTTTAATATGGGTGAAAGCTGGGATGGACAGAGTGTGTTTAGGTGATACGCCAGTCTAAAGAAATGTGTTTTTAGGGTTCGCTTGAAACTGTGGGTATTGGGAATTAATCGAACTGTCCTGGGTAGTGCATTCCAGAGACTGAGGCTAAAGGTACAGTACCTGGGACACGTGGTGAGTGCTGACGGAGTAGCCCCCGACCCTGACAAGATCACCGTGATTAAGGACTGGCCAAGACCATCCAGCATAAAGGAAGTGCGGCAGTTCCTCGGGTTGGTAGGCTACTACCGAAGATTCATTCCCGGTTTTACCAAGAAGGCAGCTCCTATGCAGGACCTCCTGATAGGCCAGTCCAGGAAGGCCAAAAACCAGAAGCCACCCTTCAAATGGGAAAAGCTGGAAGAGGAGTCCTTCTGCCAGCTGAAGATGGCCCTCACGGGGGATGAAATCCTGGCGTACCCTGATTACAGTCAGCCCTTTATCCTCCACACGGACGCAAGCAACATCGGGCTAGGAGCCGTACTGTCCCAGATCCAGCAGGGGAGAGAACGGGTAATTGCTTACGCCAGCCGAAAACTGCGACCCACGGAAAGAAACCATGAGAATTACAGCTCGTTCAAGCTAGAGTTCCTGGCAGTGGTGTGGGCAGTAACCGAACGTTTCAAGCATTACCTTGCCTCTTCCAGGTTCACCGTGTACACAGACAACAACCCGTTGACACACCTGGACACTGCAAGACTGGGTGCCCTGGAGCAGAGATGGATGGCCCGCCTGTCCAATTATGCTAACTGCTAACCAGTACTCCCGGGAGGGTCTGCGTTATACCATCAGTAAAGACCCTGAACTGCACCATACGTCTCTGTGTTTCATCGCCGCATCAGCACCATCAGTATTGGGACGCTCACACCATCACTCCCATCATCCACACTAGCTGCCCTGAGGCAATACTTCTCCCGTGGGGAGTTATCCCATACTCGGCTGCGCAAACAACATCAGCCTCAGCGGTCTGCAGCGCAGCGGCGGTCCCCACTGACCGCAATCCACGGGTGGTGTAGTCGGACATTGTTATTACCTAAGACTGCCACTGGTTTGACCGCCCTGGGCACGGACCGGGTCACCGCCACGGAAGACTACACCCCCCAGCGATCCGGCTCCGGGTACTCCCGCACACGTGCATCCACAACGCAGGCCCAGGGGGCGCGTCAGTAGCATCACCAATGCCCCTGATGGACTGACTGCCCTATCTAATAAACTGGCTGAGAACTCTGGATATGTTGACAATTTTTCTTCCTGGATTGAAGGATGGTTTGGGAAATGGTCTGGCCAGGTCACTTCCGCGCTGATATCTCTGGCCATTGTGGCCAGTGTCCTCCCTGTTTGTGGCTGTTGTGCTATACTGTGCATTAGAGGACTCGCACAAAGACTTATTGACTCTGCCATAACAAAGACTATGTATGGAGGAATGGAGACTATGGAACCTGATGATAATGATTCTGAACATTATACCTTCCCCGAAAATAACCAAGACTCTGAAATCCGATGGGTCCTGTGAAAACCGTAATAAGAGAACAAAAGCCCTGATGGGTACAGAGATGTGATATTGACATTTACAAAAGGGGGGAATGTTATAATCATTTGTGTAATAACTATATAATGTGTGTATATATATGTGTGTGTGTATATATATATATATATACAGTATATATACAGTATATATAGTTTTACTGAAAGGTCCTAGAATGAGTGGAAAGTAGACAGATGTTCTCTTTGCGGTCAGAAACAACTGACTCTGAGATGTGTAGAGACACTAATCATTTCTTTGGAGAAACAGGACGCTTAGAATATAATCTATAGTCGGCTGCAAGAATTCATTTCCGTTGCCTCTTATCTGATTTTGCATTATATATATACTAGAAATAGGCCGGATGCTATTGCATGGGGAGTGCGGTGAAATGAACCTCTGTGTGCCCTTAGTGGTGCTAACAGGAGCAGTGGCCATGTGTCACACCATTTGCGCTTTCCAACATCCCTGTTCTATATCATCCTTCCGCATTTGTGTCTTGTATTTGTTGCATCATTTGACGTCGTTCACACCTGTGCGCTGTCTCTTCCTTGTTGTGTGCTGTAGTTTGGGATCTGGTGTTGTGTTTCTTGAGTGATGGTCACTATGTGGTGTCTCCTGTGTGCGGGTTTACACTATATGGTCTCTTGGAAGCTGTTGTGACTAGAATTGGATGTGGTCCATTGTTTTGTGTAGTTTGATGTGTGTGTGATTGTCCGTTTCCAAGGTGGAGCAAAAAAACAGAAAGGAAGTGAAAGGAAACAATTTATTAACATGTCACAAATAATGGCAAAGCTTCATACTTTACATAATAGGAACAGAAAGACAATCCATAGAAATGTTATTAGATTCTATTTTTATGTATTAGATAGATAGATGGAACTATGAAACTTGAAAGACATACTGATAGGATGTTTAGATTGTGAGCCCCAATGGGGACAGTGCTGCAAATGTATGTAAAGCACTATGGAATTAATAGTGCTATATAAATGAATCAATATTATTATATGATATAAATATATTATTTATGTATATATGGTGAAACTATGTAAGTATGTATCTATAATGTCTCCTCAATCTATATATATATATATATATATATATATATATATATATATATATATATATATATATATATATATATATATATATATATATATATATATATATATATATATATATATATATATATATATATATATATATATATATATGATATGTCTAAGGGGTAGCGTTTCTCCTTATGGAGAGTGACACACCGGCTCTGGCACGTCAAGGTAAGGAGGCTTATTCGCCATGCAATGCTTCTCTGGGAAAGTGAATATGCAAATTGCCTCTTCAGAGAAAAAGACCTCAGTCCAGAGCCTCTCACCAGCCAAATCACTTCTCATACTTTGCACTGACGAGGGCCAACAGCCCGAAACGCCGTGTCTGCAAATTGAGATTCTGATTTGGCTTTTATCCTAAGTCATATTGCACGACTCGTTAAAGGGTTGATTGTGACTTGTAGGATTGCTGCTTCCAATAGGTGGTGCTATAGAGTACAAGTCCTCTTTTTCTCTGAAGAGGCAATTTGCATATATATATATATATATAACAACATTAACAAACATATATATGTATGTGTTTAGCTATGATGTATGTACTGTATGTACTAAAAATATAGAATTATTTAAAGTATATAATATCTATCATATATCTATGTATAATATATGTTTAAAATCTACAATTTTTTAAGATATAAATAGAGATATATATGAATATATATCTATGTAGCGATGTCTCTATCCACATGAATTAGAGCCAGAGGAGGAGATATGGTGAACAGCCGTCCCACCCATCTCTTCAGCTGTTCACAAAAAACCCAGCCCAGTGAAAAGACAAATAAGTCTCTCAGCATCTTTGACACTGTAGTTACAAATATGGGTTTCCATCACCAACTGTTTAAAAGTTGATGATACATATCTCCTTTGTGATGACCTTAAATACTTCTATATATATGTATTTACAGCAAAATTAATGGTGCAAAATATATGTTATCTATATACAGTACAGACCAAAAGTTTGGACACACCTTCTCATTTAAAGATTTTTCTGTATTTTCATGACTTTGAAAATTGTACATTCACACTGAAGGCATCAAAACTATGAATTAACACATGTGGAATTATATACTTAACAAAAAAGTGTGAAACAACTGAAAATATGTCTTATATTCTAGGTTCTTCAAAGTAGCCACCTTATTCTTTGATGACTGCTTTGCACACTCTTTGCATTCTCTTGATGAGCTTCAAGAGGTAGTCACCGGAAATGGTTTTCACTTCACAGGTGTGCCCTGTCAGGTTTAATAAGTGGGATTTCTTGCCTTATAAATGGGGTTGGGACCATCAGTTGTGTTGTGCAGAAGTCTGGTGGATACACAGCTGATAGTCCTCCTGAATAGACTGTTAGAATTTGTATTATGGCAAGAAAAAAGCAGCTAAGTAAAGAAAAACGAGAGGCCATCATTACTTTAAGAAATGAAGGTCAGTCAATGCGAAAAATTGGGAAAACTTTGAAAGTGTCCCCAAGTGCAGTTACAAAAACCATAAATCGCTACAAAGAAACTGGCTCACTTGAGGACCGCCCCAGGAAAAGAGGACCAAGAGTCACCTCTGCTTCTGAGGATAAGTTTATCCGAGTCACCAGCCTCAGAAATCGCAGGTTAAGCGCAGCTCAGATTAGAGACCAGGTTAATGTCACACAGAGTTCTAGCAGCAGACTCATCTCTTCAACAACTGTTAAGAGGAGACTTTGTGCAGCAGGCCTTCATGGTAAAATAGCTGCTAGGAAACCACTGTTAAGGACAGGCAACAAGCAGAAGAGACTTGCTTGGGCTAAAGAACACAAGGAATGGACATTAGACCAGAGGAAATCTGTGCTTTGGTCTGATGAGTCCAAATTTGAGATCTTTGGTTTCAACCACCGTGTCTTTGTGCGACGCAGAAAAGGTGAACGGATGGACTCTACATGCCTGGTTTCCACCGTGAAGCATGGAGGAGCAGGTGTGATGGTGTGGGGGTGTTTTGCTGGTGACACTGTTGGGGATTTATTCAAAATTGAAGGCATACTGAACCAGCATGGCTACCACAGCATCTTGCAGCGGCATGCTATTCCATCCAGTTTGCATTTAGTTGGACCATCATTTATTTTTCAACAGGACAATGACCCCAAACACACCTCCAGGCTGTGTAAGGGCTATTTGACCAAGAAGGAGAGTGATGGGGTGCTACGCCAAATTACCTGGCCTCCACAGTCACCAGACCTGAACCCAATCGAGATGGTTTGGGGTGAGCTGGACCTCAGAGTGAAGGCAAAAGGGCCAACAAGTGCTAAGCATCTCTGGGAACTCATTCAAGATTGTTGGAAGACCATTTCCGGTGACTACCTCTTGAAGCTCATCAAGAGAATGCCAAGAGTGTGCAAAGCAGTTATCAAAGCAAAAAGTGGCTACTTTGAAGAACCTAGATTATAAGACATATTTTCAGTTGTTTCACATTTTTTTGTTAACTATATAATTCCACATGTGTTAATTCATAGTTTTGCTGCCTTCAGTGTGAATGTACAATTTTCATAGTCATGAAAATACAGAAAAATCTTTAAATGAGAAGGTGCGTCCAAACTTTTGGTCTGTACGTGTATATTCCATGCATTATAATCAGAGGTGTATATACCATGGGGTTTTTTTTATATATAATATTATACATTATAACCTTTTCTTTTTCTTTGGTTATTTTAATCTCAATTTTTCAATATTATTTGTTTTTATTCTGTTATTTCGACAACCTATAATTTCTTTACTTTGAAAAATTGGGCGTAAGGAACTATCAACACGCCCATATGATGGGGCAGTCGAACATATAAATTGTAACTCCCTACATGTATTTGTATACTTGGATTAAGAACTTTTGGTGTTCGATACGCGTAGGTTTCACAGTGTCTCTTTTTCGTTGAAGAGAAGGTGACTCCTTCAGGATGAGATAGAAAAATGCAATGTGCCTAAGAACTAACAGGCAGGTAATTGCTTACTATCTGCCTGTTCTACCCTGTGGCGGCTCTGATCACACCTGAACTGCTCCTAACAGCGATTCTGCTGCTTCACGTCAACAGAACAGCTCTTCCTCTTCCCGGCTGCTCTGTCAATGAGGCGAGACTGCCAACTTCGTTCTCATTGACAGATGGCTCCCTGCAGTTAGGCAGCAGGGAGCTAGCTGTCAAGTCAGCATGACATCGGCAGTCATGCCCCATCAACAGAGCAGAGAGGGGGCTGCAAAATCACTGGCAGGAGCGATCCGTGACCTCTCTGAAATGGCAGAGATCGGCACCGGGCCCAATAGGCATATAGTTAGCAAATACTTACCTTTTAGTTCTTAGGCCCATGGTAAAAAAAAAAAAAATAGTCGCGGACAACCCCTTTTAATAATTAGGAGCAGGAATTCTCTGAATGATGCTATAATCAAGAAAACATGAAATTCTCTCCTGCCCAGTCAGTCTGCCTGGTCTGTTACACCATGATTACCGAAACCTCGACTCAGTCCACCACCCATTTGTATTACCACATACCCGGCTCTGCTTGGCCTCTGTTACCAGGCCATTGGCTTGTCTGACTACACTTACGTTTCGCCCTGGTACCACTTATCTGCATCTCCAGAAGTTTCCCATTTCTCTATTATACTTTTCAAATTACATTTTGAGACTTTCTCCTCCTGTTGTTGCACATATTTTTTTTCCCTTCATCTGCACAGGTATCATTAATCTATCAACTATAATGGCCGTACCAGGTCCTGCAGGTCCTGTATCCCGTACACATGACGTGGGCAGGGCACGGCATGCCGCTAGTTTTTATTCTGAGTGCTCTTATATACGGTGGTAGTTTTACACAATGTTGAGCCTGTGATCTGCAGAGTGAAATGTCTGACTGCTAGAACAGAAGTATACGGCAGATTCTACAGCATGGATACATAAAGGACGTCCTGGGGGAATATACCTCCCTCCAACACTCGTCCAGTCCCTGCCTCACACTAGAGACATTTATAATAACTCCAGGACTATGGAGCTGGTCATTTTCTCATAATCTGTGGCCATTATTAGTGATCGCGCATTGTACGGTAATATCACCCTGGAGGTTGTGATGTATTTAGTGTAATAGCGCCATCTAGAATATACAGTATATATCAGGCGATACCATGCTTTCTATAGTTAGTCGTCTTATGTGCCCTCTATAGCTATCTATTATACTTTATATTTCTTTATAATAATTTATAATAAATTACTCGATAATTTTACAGTTTTATGATGTTTATTAATCTGCTGTAATTATAAAAGAAAATCCAACCTTACAGTGGACACAGGTGGAAGTGTTCTCCATGATGGTGTAGGCTGAGGTGGAGCAAGTATATAGTCAGTGGGGGATCAAGATGACCAGTATTCCCCAGGGTTCCTTGTTATGAGGGAGGGACCATCAACAGGTAACGACCCTCTGGCTATGGCCATCAATAGGTCATCACCCTCCGGCTGTGTGCCATCAACAAGTAATGACCATCCGGCAGTGCGCCATGAACAGGTAATGACCATCCGGCTGTGTGCCATCAACAGGTAATGACCATCCGGCTGTGTGCCATCAACAGGTAATGATCCTCTGTCCGGCTGTGTGCCATCAACAGGTAATGACCCTCTGGCTATGGCCATCAATAGGTCATCACCCTCCAGCTGTGTGCCATCAACAGGTAATGATCCTCTGTCCGGCTGTGTGCCATCAACAGGTAATGACCCTCTGGCTATGGCCATCAATAGGTCATCACCCTCCGACTGTGTGCCATCAACAGGTAATGACCATCCGTCAGTGCGCCATGAACAGGTAATGACCATCCGGCAGTGTGCCATCAACAGGTAATGACCATCCGGCTGTGTGCCATCAACAGGTAATGACCATCCGGCTGTGTGCCATCAACAGGTAATGATCCTCTGTCCGGCTGTGTGCCATCAACAGGTAATGACCCTCTGGCTATGGCCATCAATAGGTCATCACCCTCCGGCTGTGTGCCATCAAATGTTTTTATCTTCTGTCCAGTTTTGTGCCATCAAGAGGTAATGACCCTCCAGCTGTGGGCCATCAACAGGTCATCACCCTTCGGCATTTAGGCTTCTTGTCTTCTGTAAGATGCGATTCTTGAGTCTCCTGATGTTAAAAAATATTTAAAAAATCACCGATTAAACTAATAATCTATCTTGTACATAAGCATTACAATTTATAATCTATCTAATGCATAAGTATGACAATTTAGCTCACAGAACATACACTATGCTAAAACATTAGACCCTACAAGCAGAAATTTGCTAAACTAACATAAATATAACTGACAAATCAGTAGAAAAATCGCTACCAATGGCACAGCTCTCTTCACATCAACCTGTAACCATAGTAGATAAGAAATAGAGGACAACGCTCATAGTCAGTTATCAACAATTCGGCATGGGGCATCCCACCAGAGACATTATAATATCTAGTATGGGAGAGTGGATATTGCTGGATTGGTTTATGGAAGCCATGTTGCTTTTCAAGAGCCTTTGAGCCACTAATAATGTGGAAACCTCTGTTTTTCCATTGACAGATGATGGACCTGAGTGGGGACTTGGTTTTTGTGAGATGAGTAGAAGTTTTTATTGGTATCATTAACACCTACATAACATTGTTTGGTGGCTTTTTATTCCATATTTGGGAGACAGAATGAACAAACAGTTGAACACCACGCTCCACTGCTTCATCCTGTGAGGTTTTCTATTAGACTGTGAACTGTTATTGTCGAGGTGAGGAGTAAATTTTTTTTGCATAACTTGCCATTTTTTCGGACAGTTTAAGTAGAGATGTTTAAAAATATAAAATTCAATGATTTTTTATTAAAAAATAATAATTGGTTTTATTATTTGCAGATGTCTGTACCAGGAGATCAGAGGGACAGCTGACATCTTCAATTTTTAAATCAGATGATCTTGAGATCAAACAAGATACAATTGAAGTGAATGCCATTACTCCAGATATCCCATCATCCCTTCACAGCAAAGATCTGTCATCTGATCCTATGAAACAGGTCCTGTCTTCTGATTCATTACTGACTACTAAGGAAAATCAGAGTCACAAAATAAGCATTAAAAAACGAACTGCTCCTAAACCAAATAACTCATTTTCAGGTTCAGAATATAGAAATAGTTTTTCCCTTAAAAAGTATTTTCATAAACATAAAAAAATTCACACAGCTGTCACACTGACACTGCGTACAGGAGGTCAGGGGCCTAAGCTGACCCTAAGCTGGGGCCCTGACTAATCCCTCTACCTGGAGGTACTGTTAAAGGTACAGAGGTCCAGGCCGCCAGCGTAACCCCTACCTCCTGTGGATCCCTGCACCTCAGTAATCTAGTCTTGAGAAGGACCCCAATCACAACAATAGGGGACAGGAAATAATATGCCAACACACAGTACTGAGACGAACGAGACAGTACAAGAGTCAAACCAAAAACCACCTTGCATACAAAAACTACACAACTACAGAGGGAACACCAACGGGAAAGGAGATAAATGATAAAGCGAGGAAGGGAAAAACCACACCAAATACACTTAGCTCAGGACTCCAAAATACCACGATCCGCTCTGTTTGTCTGTATGAAATGCTTTCACCGACACTTCCCTAACAGACCGGCAGGCATTTGAACGAGTCTCACTACTGCAGCATTGATTGCAGCTGGGCGAGGCTGGACCTCGTCTAGCACAGAGAGAGAGAGTTAACTCCCTCACTGCCGAAAAACGCAAAACACCAAAAACTCAGCTGCGAGAAGTCAGGCTGTGTAATCGTGACGATCTTCGTGGCGACACACCCGTGACAGTACCCCCCCTTCTACGAGGGGCCTCCGGACCCTCAGGGCCAGGTTTATCTGGGTGAGTCGTGTGGAAGGCCCGAACTAATCGGTCTGCGTTAATATCCGACGCAGGAACCCACATCCTCTCCTCAGGACCATACCCCTTCCAATGAACCAGGTACTGAAGGGACCGGCGATTAAAGCGTGAATCGATGACCTTCGATACCTGGAACTCCAAGTTACCATTGACCACCACTGGAGGGGGAGGTAAAGGTGACGGTATCACCGGCGCCACATACCTCTTAAGCAACGATCTGTGGAACACGTTGTGAATTTTAAACGTTGGGGGGAGGTCAAGACGGAATGCCACCGGATTAATTATAGAACTGATCCTGTACGGCCCGATTAACCTGGGACCCAGTTTCCAGGAGGGGACCTTAAGTTTTATATTCCTGGTAGACCTCGTCTAGCACAGAGAGAGAGAGTTAACTCCCTCACTGCCGAAAAACACAAAACACCAAAAACTCAGCTGCGAGAAGTCAGGCTGTGTAATCGTGACGATCTTCGTGGCGATACACCCGTGACAACAGCGAAGAATAGATTTTCTTGTTCCACATGTTGTAGATGTTTTAATCAGAAATCAGATCTTGTTAGGCACCAGAGAACTCACACAGGAGAGAAGCCATTTTCATGTTCAGAATGTGAAAAATGTTTTAACCAGAAATCAGATCTTGTTAGGCACCAGAGAACCCACACAGGAGAAAAGCCTTTTTCCTGTTCAGAATGTGGTAAATGTTTTACACAGAAATCAACTTTTATCAGACATTGGAGAACTCACACTGGGGAGAAGCCATTTTCATGTTCAGAATGTGGGAAATGTTTTACAGTGAAATCAACTTTTATCAGACATCAGAGAACTCACACAGGGGAGAAGCCTTTCTCATGTTCAGACTGTGGGAAATGTTTTGTACAGAAATCACAACTTAATAAACATCAGAGAACTCACACAGGGGAGAAGCCTTTTTCATGTTCAGAATGTGGGAACTGTTTTACAGAGAAATCAAATCTTATCGCACATCAGAGAACTCACACAAGGGAGAAGCCATTTTCATGTTCAGAATGTGGGAAATGTTTTGCAAAGAAATCAAATCTTATTGCACATCAGAGAACTCACACAGGGGAGAAGCCCTTTTCATGTTCAGAATGTTGAAATGTTTTAACCAGAAATCAGATCTTGTTAGGCACCAGAAAACCCACACAGGAGAAAAGTCTTTTTCCTGTTCGGAATGTGGTAAATGTTTTACACAGAAATCAACTTTTATCAGATATTGGAGAACTCACACTGGGGAGAAGCCATTCTCATGTTCAGAATGTGGGAAATGTTTTACAGTGAAATCAACTTTTATCAGACATCAGAGAACTCACACAGGGGAGAAGCCTTTCTCATGTTCAGATTGTGGGAAATGTTTTGTACAGAAATCACAACTTAATAAACATCAGAGAACCCACACAGGGGAGAAGCCTTTTTCATGTTCAGAATGTGGGAAATGTTTTACAGAGAAATCAAATCTTATCGCACATCAGAGAACTCACACAAGGGAGCAGCCATTTTCATGTTCAGAATGTGGGAAATGTTTTGCAAAGAAATCAAATCTTATTGCACATCAGAGAACTCACACAGGGGAGAAGCCCTTTTCATGTTCAGAATGTTGAAAATGTTTTAACCAGAAATCAGACTTTGTTAAGCACCAGAAAACCCATACAGAGAAGCCTTTTTCATGTTCAGATTGTCTAAAATGTTTTGTACAGAAATCACAACTTAGTACACATCAGAGAACCCACACAGGGGAAAAGCCTTTTTCATGTTCAGAATATGGAAAATGTTTTAACCCGTAAGGGCATCTTGATAGCCACCGGAGAAACCACCCAGGTAAGAATTCTGCAGCCACACCCAACTGGTCTCTGTACAGACTAGAAAGGCACTAGCTGCACAACTAAAAACGCCACCACGGATCTAACTCCCTAATAGGCCGTTGATGAGTTTCTCATGCCTCCTGAAGAACCAGAGGGGAGGTCGCAACACTGTGAACAAGGGGAAAGGAAAGTATGAAGCAATATATGAAAACACTGAGTGAGAAACTAAAACACATTCATATAGGGCAAAGAAGGCAAGGTAAGGAGAACCAAAAATAAAAGGAATAAGCATAACTTGCCAGAAACCTAACATTGTTAGAATGAAAAGATACTGGGAGGGAAAGCAAACTGACCGGGAAGACAGTTTCACTTTTGTTGTGAAACTTACAAAATTCATCCTCACCAACTGTAAATGTAAAAGCTGTCCATTTATAATGACCACAGACAAGATAAAGATTCCCAACTCACATCAGGACCACAAGATCCCAGGTACTTTCAGCTGCATCACATCTAATGTAGTGTACTTAATTATATGTACCAAATGTCCAGCTTGGGGTCTGTATGTAGGGTAGACAGGGCAAAAACTTAGAACAAGGATGAATTCTCATCGCCATACAATAAAAGAATAGACCTACTTGTTACCAAACATTTTTGTATCCCTGATCACAGCATCATGGACATGAAACTAATTGTATTAAAAGGTAACTTCAAATCTCAGAGAGACAGAGTTATGACAACCTTTGTCACAGAGCAGGAATGAATGTGTCACATGGATTTGTCTTTTTACATCAGCTAAGGAATGTGCTCCTCAGACCATTTAAGGGCATCACAATCATGAACCAAACCTCAGACACAGGACAATAAAACTTTCATACTCCTTATCTTTGAACTGTTCTAATAATTACGGCCACAACTGCTTCTCCCTTTTCCTAGTTCTGCTTCACGTCACTTGTCTTATCTATTGCATTATTCCTGTGCCCTGTTGTGTATAAATATGTGACTCTTCAGATTTTGTGTTATACTATGTCTGATGAAGAGACCTGAGTAGTCTCGAAAGCTTGAAATTTCTTACCTTTTAATGCCTAACTGAAAAGATGGTATCAACCACTGATGACTCTCAAATTTTAATATTTTTCTCCAAACAGCAATTTTAAGATCTCTCCACAGGTGTTCAATGGGATTTAGATCCGGACTCATTGAGGGTCAGAACTCTCCAGCACTTTGTTTCCTTCCATTTTCTAGGTGCTTCTTGAAGTATGTTTGGGGTCATTGTCATGCTGGAAGACTAATGACCTAGGACGCAAACCCAGCTTTCTGACACTAGGCACTACATTGTGACCCAAAATCCTTTGCTAATCTTCAGATTTCATGATGCCCTGCACACAGTCAAGGCACCTAGTGCCAGAGGCAGCAAACCAATCTCAAAACATCTTTGAACCTCCACCATATTTGACTGTATAGGTTGTAAATGTATTATGTTGTGCACTATGGACAAAGGAACATCTGGATCTCTGAAGATGGACCATGAAATTGTTGATATTTTTCAACAATTTTGCTTCTTAACTCCTCAGACAGTTCTCTTCTTCTTCTGTTTTCTCCATGCTTAGTGTGGCACACATATGCACACAATGCAAAGATTGAATCAACTTCTCCCTTTTTTATCTGGTTTTAGTTGTGATTTTCATATTGCCCATACCTGTTACTTGCCACAATTGCATTTGAAGAAGCTTCACATGCTTGAAACTAAGTTATTTATCCACAAGTTTGGCAAGGTGCCAACAATTGTGTCCGGCCTATTTTATGTGGTTTTGTGTGAAATTATGTTCAATTTGCCTTTTTTCTCTATTTTATTGTGTTGTTCCAATACACACAAAGGAAATAAACGTGTATAACAAAATGTGCAATTGCAATAATTTTCTGGGAGAATTACTTAATTTCTGGAACAATTTCAAGGGATCCAACACTATGACGATGACTTGTTTTTGTTGCCTTTTTAATTTGTTGCAGCATATCATCCTCTTCATGTTCAGCTATATTAGGAGGCTTGTAGCAAACTCCAATTAGCAGCTTTCCATTATTGCCATTTCCATGTACATTTACCCAGACTGACTCTCTACATCAGGGATATAAAACTCAAAATTACACAAAGGGCCAAAATGAAAAACGTGGACAAAGTCGTCAGACAACCAGTTTACAGTATAATAGACCCTACATAGTCCTCCATACAGAATAATAGGCCCCACATAGCTTTCCATACAGTGTAATGGGCCCCACAAAATCCTCCATGCAGAATAATTGCCCCACATAGGTGTGGTGGTTCTGGTGTCGCGGTCTTTCCCTCTCGTTGGTAAAGCACGCAGTGGATGCTGAGCTGTGACGTGCGGTGAAATCCCGTCCACAGCCCATCAATCAAGGGGGAGTGTGTCACTTGCTCACTCCCGACTGCAGCCGGAACTCGACGTGACATCAGCGGATGTCGGAATCGGCTGCAGACGGGGTCACGTGATGCCTGGTGATAAAATGAATTCAGAAACCTCAGGAAATCCTGATGCGTTTCAGGTGCAGAACGCACCCTTAGTCATAGGATGTCAGAGGTAACACATAAATGCTGCTATATATCTTAAAGAACAATGTCCATTGACTGGATAATGAATTAATTAACCAATACTGAGGCATCAGGTGTTCGCATACACATAATGTGAGTACATGGCGTTATAAGCTGACATGAATGACAGATATATTAAATAAAAACAAAAAGACTACCGCAGGGAAACACAGCACCATCTAACACCAGCCCAAAAACCACACAACTGGATACCAAAGAAAACCAGACACCCTGCCACACTCACCAATGGACTAAAGAAACCAGCGATCTTGGGAAAGAAAAAGGGTAGATTGTGTAACACCAGAAGTATGGATCCTAGCTGACTAACTCACAACTACCAAGAGAAGCAGTGCGGCTCAAAGAGGCACATACCACCACACACGAAACCACCGATATCCCGCCGGAGACACCGAGGACCAACATGACCCAGCAATCCCGGAAAGCCGTTTACAAATACGAGCACAGCAGACACGGCCAACACTGCAACACAAGTGCCAAACGCCATGTATCACTCAAAGAATGAACTAGAAGAACCAGCAATCTTAGAAGAAAAGACTGCATTGTATTGACATCAGCGGTATAGATTAGGGTAACTAACTGGAAGCCAACGAGAAATAAAGTGCGGTTTATAGGGGCACATGATACTACATCCAAATACACCGACTCTGCGATGGAAACACTAAAGGACAACATGTCCCAGCAGTCCCAGAAAAACGTCCACCAATGCGGACACAGCGAGCATGGCCAGCGATGCAACTCATACCATAACGTCACCACCAGTAAGTAAAATAATTATAGCAATCTATACCGGCGGCCTGGATGAACGGATCTGCCGACACCATACTGGAACCTCGGAGGAACAACTGGTCCCAGGAGTCCTGACTGACGAACCATTGCTACCAATGCAGCAGACATGGCTGACAATACAACTGAATGCTGCAACTTGGCCGCGGGTGAGTGGAATGAATGCGAACAATTGTAAAACAGCAAAAGCCAACGATCCAATGGACCGGCCGTCTACACTACTGCGATAGACACAGATGGAAATATATACAAAGTCCATAAGGGAGTTTTATCGTCTCTTACTAAACGCATTACCAGATAATTATTAGGAGAAAAAACAAGTGTGAATAGTGAATCAGATAGTGATTCACAGGAAGCAGATACATCATTTACAAAAGAAAACTGAACGTGTGCACAGGGTGCTACTGGGAGATACATATAGTGAATCACAGCTGATCATTAGACATTATGTAAATTGTATGTCCACATTTCTGAATAAGGAAACACATTGTTTTGATGTAAAATTGAAATTAAATATACATCGCCAAGCCGAAAAACAAGGAAAATGTTCATAGATAAAAAACAAATCATTTTTGAAGTTCACACCATGGTGGTACTTTGTGTTTAAAGTCAGGATCCAATACGCCTCCCTCAGGGCCGGCTGCTTTTTCCAGCTGCCACCACAGGCCACAAAATTGACCTTTTCGAGTCTGAAAAATGATGAACACGAGGAGTCCCCTTTATGTATTATGGTAAAGTGTTTGGCCGCACCAGAATACCCCGAGTTGTTGGTGATATTGTTGATGTGTTCGGCGATCCTCTTCTTCAGTTTGCGTGTGGTATAGCCAATATACTGAAGCTGACGCTACAGCAGAATATACCGTATACCATGTGGCTGGACTCACAATTTATAAAGGATTTGATTGGATAGGATAAATGAGATGAAGTGCGCATAGAGGGGAATTCCTGTTCTCTATTGTCAGTAAAGCCACATACGCTGCATCTATTTAATGCACAACCGGAAGCCGAGAGCCATGTAGAAGGTGTTCTGGTATTACGCAGCATACTGGGGGACAACATATTCCCAAGGGTTCTTCCTCTCTTATCAACTACTTGACACCCCCCTTCCAAAGTAGTTGGGTGACATTTGTCCTGGTTAATAACCTGCAAGTATTTCAGAATAATATTCTTTATAGTGTTAAACTGTCTACTGTACGGAGTGGAAAATACAACATTCTGAGGAGAGGACTGTTTCAAATTATTATTGGTGCCGTACAATAAATCCCTGCGTGGAGTGTTGCTCACCTGTTCAAATGCATGACGGATGTTAGATTTATGATCGTCTCTATCTAATAACCTGTCAGTTATGATTTTTCCTTCACTGGTAAAAGTGTCATCATTGGAGCAGATTCTCCTGGCCCTGGTATATTCTCCTCTGGGGATTGCATTGGTCGTGTGCCTGAGTTGAGAACTGGATGCCAACAGAATGGTGTTACCGGCAGTGTCTTTATGGTGTAAAGAAGTATCAACCCTACCGGTGACTGTGTTACCATGCAATTCAATATCCAAAAACGAGACATGGATGGACAGCTGGCTAGAAGGAAAAAGGATGTTACAATTGTTTGAATTGATGTAAGAAACAAACTCAGAATATGTGGATGTGTCTCCCTGCCAGACAAGGAGTACATCATCCACATATCTGGAAAACCAAACCAAATGAGTAGAGAATGTATTATTAATAGAAAAAATTGTTTAATTTCTTCCCACCAGGCCATAAAAAGTATTGCTAAAGATGGGGAGAACTTGAGACCCATCGGTGCCCCCAATGTCTGTAAATAAAATTTAGTACCAAACATGAAAAAATTATGTTTTAACAGATAATCCAATGATAATAAAATAAAATGTTTGAGGGCTGGCGAATACGCACTATACTTCTCCAAATGGTATGCAATAGCCATCATAGCTGTATTGTGAGGTATGGATGAGTATCAGTTGACCATATCACATGTAGCAAAAGAATAGTTAGGATGGCATTTGAAATGATCGAAAACCTTAAGGATAGTAGAAGTGTCCTTCAAAAAAACTGGAGATCTAATGAGTAGCTGGAGATGACCATCCACCCACTCACTAAGGTTCTCGTTCAGGGATCCAATACCAGAAATTATTGGTCTGAGCGGAGGGAGGAAAACCCCTTTGTAAGCCTTAGGGAGCCCGTGGAAAATAGGAATAATGGGGTATTCAGGAATCAACCATTTTCGTAATTTAGGGTTCAAAATACCAAGTCTGCTATATCCAGACTGTCAGGAAATATTAAAAATCTCTCAAATCTCTCCCTCCAAAGTCTTCAGCCGTCCCCCCTCCCCTATCCTATTTGGAGTAACAGGAGCTAGCAATCTAAAAAGCTGCTTCTATGCAAAATAGTAGTGTACAAAAGAAGTGACAAACTTAATTATCCAGGCTAATTACCATACGAAATGGAGCTCCTGGTAAAGGAGACATGTGTGACAAATAGACACTTTTGAACATATGGGCCAGAGACTGAATGAGTTGTGCACTTGATCAGAAATAACAAGTATGACACCTGAAAGAGATAGTAAACATCTTGTTAAGGCTTCAAAGGGAATCTATCACACTCCTTACAATAGCCGGGACAGTCCCAGCTGCACATGAGTTCGATCTCCAGACTCTGAGGCACCAAAATGAAATATGGAATAGCGTCATTTCTATATTTCCGATTGTGATAAGACATATATTTTTAGTGGCGGGGCTAAATAAGGAAGAGTATGCATATTTTTCTGTATCTGTGAGCCCTGCCGGTGAGCTGTAATGCAACAATGCAGAGATAACCAACAGCATCATGTTTGATCTCTAAGGAAAGGTAAAATCGCAAAAAAAATATGGCATCATTTGCTAACTTCTGCAATCATCGAGCGAGGAGATATCACAGAAATTAGAGATTTAACAAAACCATGAAGGGCGGCGACCAGGTCATCACAGGGGAGTGTGTGGGCAGGGCCCACTTTAGCATAAAAGATCAAGCCGAATATTGATCTGGGAGATACAAATTTTCATGTAAGCAGGGGTCACGTTCACTGAAACGGCCAAATCAATCGAAGTGCTCTCCTTCGGCTAAACTGAATCGTCTCTGTGATTGGTATAGTAAGTTCTTCTATTAATCCCTTTTATTTTGTGTAACTGTATATGCTGTATGGTTTTGTCCCTCTTTGTAAAATCTTTTATAGATTTTTTTCATAAACATTGCTTCCCTTTGGATTAAAGGGGTTGTCCACTACTTTCACATTGATGCCCTATCCTTAGAATAGGGCATCAATGTATGATAAGCCGGGGTCCCGCGCTCGGCACCCCCGCCAATTTGCTGTGGGCGGCGGCGGCCGACGGCAGGAAGTGCTTACCTGCGGTGCTTGACCGTCAAGGTGTAGTGGCCGGCACTTGTTACTGCACATCCGCCTCCTATTCAATTCAATGGGAGGCGGATGTGCAGTACCCTGCGGCGGGCACTACAGATGGACGGCCAAGCACCACAGGCAAGCACTTCTGGCCGACCGATAACAGCTGATCGGTGGAGGTGCGGGACCCCGGCCGATCCTACATTGATGCCCTATCCTATAGATAGGGCATCAATGCGAAAGTAGTGGACAACTTCTTTAAATATAAAATTGAATAGGAAGTAGATGAGAAAAACTCCAGCACCTTCTCCGTATCCATCACAAGAAATGTAAAGTTAAAACGTCCATTTTATTAGTTCCATTAAAAAAGTGCCATATGTAAGGCAGACCTTACGCGTTTCGAACCAAACAGGGGTTCTTAATCATAGGATACATTGCTATGGTTAAAAGACATATATATATGTTACTGTAAAAGTCAGAAGGCCGGTAAAACCTAGGATTTACCGGTCAATCTGGACATTTACCGAGGCCGTCGGTAAAAGCTCAAAATGAAAAGTAAAATTGGACTTTTACCGGTGAAGTCTTGGTAAATCTTAACATTTCTCAACAGCGTTGGTAAATGTCAGATGTATTCCATATAAACGAACGATTTTGGACTTTTACCTGGGCGAATTGGTAAATCTTTACATTTACCAGCATGTGTTGGTACAAGTAACTTTGAGTCACAGAATTCTGACTCTTACCAGCAGATGATGGTGGTAAAAGTTAACTAAACGCAATTTCCGACTCTGATGAAGGCCTTAATCGTTAGAAATATTTTTATTCTTCAAAATGCAAATGAACAAATACAAATAGGAAAATGCAAATAGAAAACATTTATGTGGGAAAATACTTCTCAAAAATGACAAATTACCGCAAATACAAGAATAACGCAACTTCAAAACTATGTAATTCTGAATTCAAATAGGAAACATTTATGAAGGAAAATACTTCTCAAAAATGACAAATTACCGCCTGTGTTTCAAGTCCTTCTCTTGCAGCTTTTCGAACTCTTCTGACCGCACCAATTCTTCTATTGATTATATGCGAAATCAAAACGTCAGGTTGCTGATCATCATGAAGTTCTCCATCTTTCTCAGAAGGCTTTGACTCGGCACTTTTTTCTTTTAGGTCTTCATTATTCTTGGGAGGCAAAATTGGTGGAGTTTCATATGCTGTTAAGGTGTGCGGACAGTTGGATAAGTCCAAAGCTTCTCCTTCCGTTGTGAACAGCTGATGACAGTTGGATTCATCCGAAGCGTCTGCTCTTGTCGGTGCTGACGTGTGATGAAAGTTAGATTCATCTGACCCTTCGGCTTCTGTTGGTGATGTCGGATCACTAGGTTCCTCTTGCAAACCAACAAACATTTTTTCAAGATCTTCTTCTGAAGAGAGATTTCTGATCCCATCACTAGGAATTTTGGAGGTAGCTAGACCCATCTGCATTGGTACTCCGAACATAGCTTCATAGGGCGAGCATTTTATTCCCTCATGGTATGCTCTATTTTTCATTGCTTGTACAAAGCGAAGGCCCTCAGACCACTTGGGTGTCATATTTGTTTCCATCCACCTTGACAACATGTTTTCAATGTCTTGATTTGCTCTTTCCACGGAGCCTTGGGACTGGCTGTGTCTTGGTTTACCATGCACTATTTTCATATCAGGCCACATCGCGCACAAACTCTTTATGACCTTGTTACGAAATTCCCTCCCATTATCAGAATGCAGAATACACGGGGCACCAAAAGTGGAAAAAATGTCAAGGAGGTGGTACGCAACCTCTTCTGCTCTTTTAGTGCATAAAGCACGTAGAAGAACAAATTTAGTGACGTGGTCTTGATAGACGAATATGAACTTGAAATCATTATCACAATTGGATTGCATGTCAATGAGATCGACTTGAGCACGAGAATTCATTTCACTGTGTAGGATGGGTTTCACAACAAGGCCTTTTTTGGTAATCTTCTGTTTTTTTCTGGCATGGCTGGCAGAGTCACAGATAAATAACTATTGACTCCGTTGTGACATTTTTGAACTTACGGTTCACCTCCTTTAGGATCCTGGTCCGCCCTCTGTGGCCGGTACTGATGTGCGCATTATGAATGACACTAAAGAGTTCTGCACACCGAACGTAATGCAACACGTTGTCTTTTTCACACGAGATTGGTGCAATTAACTTTTCATCACTTCCGACGGTCATGATGTCGTACCTCTTCAAACGCCTGTAGGTAGTACTCTGTTTAGGTACCGCCACCTTAGCCTCCTTCACTTCTTTCAATATATTCTCGTATTTATCGTCCGTGAGATAAAAATTATTTATCTCGCTTTTTCTCCACCACTTCATTCAAGAGCTCCGAAAAACGATCTTTCATTTCCTCACTCATGATCTGACAATCAGCTAGTGCCTGTGCAGCTTTGACAGGCAGTCGGCTATGCAGCTCTGAGCAGTATGTGCAACTTGCAAAACACTCAGGCAGTCGTCCAGCATGAGGACAAAAACAGGAAGTACGCCCATTTACCCACACTGCTTGGCAAGAATCCCATGTTCTTTTGTAATAGGGTTACTCAGCATTGTGTGAAAGACTGTACAACAGCACCATCTACTGGTCTAACACTGCCATTGATGAGTTAGTGATTTTCTCCAGGCAGTGATTGGGCAGCAATCTAAGAAGAGAACCCCAGGAAACTAGGACTTGAGGCAGGAGCAATTTTAGGGAGAGTGAGAGGACTGGTGCTGTGCTGACTAGACTGAGCCCAGACAGGGCTGTTGCGCTGTTTCCTTCCAGCCTTTTCTCGGAATGCGATGTCTTCCGATTCCCCTGATCAGAGACTACGGTGCTCGGGTGGAACAGACCGTTCATGGCACCCAGCAGCTCCGGCTCAGAGCTTATCTGCATATCTTCTGGTTCTACCACATTGGCGCAGCAACGGTAAATCGTGTGAGCGGTGTTAGCGTCCACCTTGCAAGGGGCCCTTGGAAAGACTTTGGACTCTGCGCTCTACAGGAAGCTAAGTACAGGACAATTTATACACTACTACACCGGCAGCGTGTGTACTTCTTGTAACTTTTTGTGTGAGGGTGCTGCGGAACACTGATACCCTAAGATTCATAGGACGTTCTCTTTTGCATATTTTAGTGTGGGGTTAGTGGTTGTATGTTAGCGGGAAGTGGGCACTTTTTGTATGATCGGAACAATAATCATAGGATAGTCAGGATTGACATCTGTATATATAGAACATTACATACGTTAAGGATAGTCAGGATTGACATCTGTATATATAGAACGTACATACGTTACAGGGTAGCAGATAGCTTACAGGGTAGCAGATTTTGTTCATTGTTATTGCCATATTTTCCCCATTTACTCTTATTACATTTATAAAAACTTTGAACACTGTGTCCTCCATTTCCTCGCCGTATCTGCCTAATCAGACACTTTTCACACTGTGTCCTCCATTTCCTTGCCGTATCTGCCTAATCAGACACCTTTCCCGCGGTGGCTTACACTTTTTATTACACCCTTCTCAGCTACATTTACCAAGAAGCCGTGGTAAATGTGCACATTTACCAACTGCGCTTACACCCTTCTCAGCTACATTTTAATGTGCACATTTACCAACTGCGCTTACACCTTTCTCAGCTACATTTACCAAGAAGCCGTGGTAAATGTGCACATTTACCAACTGCGCTTGGTTAAAGTCAGATGTTCCATCTTCACACCTTATATTTCTGACTTTTACCACGCTCGACGGTAAATGTTAACATTTACCAAGACTTCACAGGTAAAAGTCCAATTTTACTTTTCATTTTGAGCTTTTACCGACGGCCTCGGTAAATGTCCAGATTGACCGGTAAATCCTAGGTTTTACCGGGCTTCTGACTTTTACAGTAACATATACATATGGACTGAAAACAAAAGAGAAAATAGGGTTGAGACAACAAAGAACAGGAAGTTCATTAGTGAATGAAAATCCTCCTGAGGATAATTGCTCAGTAATATGCATAAATTAAACTTATGTGCATGGTATGCTGGCAAATTATGTACACCATTAGAAAAAAGTCTCAAAAAATGTACAATAGATCATTGCAAAAATTGAGACCATTGGGAATGTGAGAGTTAAGTTTAAGAATCCATGAGGCTTCTCTAGCTAGAAGAAGCTTTTCTCTATCTCCTCCACCTATTTGTCTTTGCACCTTGTCTATACCAATAACCTTAAGTGTGGAAAAATCACCACAGTGAAAATCAGCAAAATGTTTGCTGAGCCCTGACATGGAGGACTCACTGCATTAGGATTCGGAGTCCTCCAGTAACATGCTCTGTGATGCGGCTTTTGAGCATGCGGCCAGTGGACCCTTATGGCATATGCATGGTAGGCTGAAATTTTCCCTTTTTTCCTTATATAAAATTTAATAGTTCTGTTTCTTTTGCTCTGTACTCGTTCCTCCTCCGAAGCCACACGCTACCTATAAGGCGTCCAATCGTCCGGAAAAACAGATTGGTGGTGGCAAAGAATAATCTTTCTTGGGTTATTGTGAAGTGACAGCGATCGTACAAGGGTGCATACATATATTTCATGTGTTGAAAGGTGGTGTGTACGCCGTACGCTCACTGCTAGCTTGCTGATACCTACATAGTGAGAACAGCCTGCAGCCACCTATATTGATTGTCGGCCAATTGTGCAATTGTCCAGACAATAGGGGGCAGCAGAGAACTGTTCACTCCAGAGATCACAGTGGGTGGTCTCTATGAGTAATCGGGATCCTGTGGAATCCTTGACACAGACATTCTGGTAACTCAGATGTAAATGCATTAGTAGGATCAGACCTTAAGGTGGTGTAGGTGTTTGTGTCGCTGAGGATGGAAAGACCCATGTTACAATACAATTCAGTGTCCAATACCACAACACATCCACCTTTGTCTGATTGCTGGATGGTTATACTAACATTTTGTTGAAGTTCTCTAACCGCTGGAGCATATCAAACTTACTATTATACTTCAAATTACAGATACCACCGTGTAATTTTTTTAAGGTCGTTTTCAACTAGAGTTTGAAATAAAACTAAAGATGGAACCCTGGATTGCAGAGGATAGTATGCAGGGTTAGATGGGATGATGTTAATTCCTCGGTCTTGTAGTTTATTCTAAGAAAAATCTGGATCCTGTAACGAAGACAAAGTTAGTAAGGCAGTCTGTTGAACGACTGTAAGTGTAGCATCATCATGTTCCATAATCTTTGCCATCATGTTATTAGGAGTGGAAGACTCTTCGGACTCATTGAAGAAATGTTTTGTAACTGTTAATAATCGAATACAGCGATTTACATCTCTTATTGTTTGAAAAAGGTCAAAATCTTGCGAGGGGACATAAATTGTGAGTCCAGTCACATGGTATACGGTATATTCTGCAGTAGCCGTCAGCTTCAGTATATTGGCTATACCACACGTAAACTGAAGAAGAGGAGGATCGCCGAACACATCAACATCACCAACAACTCCGGGTATTCTGGTGCGGCCAAACATTTTACTATAATACATAAACAGGATACTTCATGTTAATTATTTTTCGGACTCGAAAAGGTCGATCTTTTGGCCCGTGGTGACAGCTGGCAGAAGCAGCCGGCCCTGAGGGAAGCCTATTGGATCCTGACTCTAAACACCGAGTCCCACCATGGCGTGAACTTCAAAAACGATTTGTTTTTCATCTACTAATATTTCCTTGTTTTTCGGCTTGGCGATGTATATTTAATTTCAATTTTACATCAAAACAATGTGTTTCCTTATTCAGAAATGTGGACATACAATTTACATAATGTCTAATGATCAGCTGTGATTCACTATATGTATCTCCCAGTAGCACCCTGTGCACACGTTCAGTTTTCTTTTGTAAATAATGTATCTGCTTCCTGTGAATCACTATCTGATTCACCATTCACACTTGTTTTTTCTCCTAATAATTATCTGGCAATGCGTTTAGTAAGAGATGATAAAACTCCTTTATGAAAGCTTTATATATTTCTATCTGTGTTCTTTGCAATTGTATATATTGCCATCTGCGTCTATCGCAGTAGTGTAGACGGCCGGTCCATTGGATCGTTGGCTTTTGTTTTATAATTATTCCCATTCATTCCACTCACCTGCCATGTCTGCTGCATTGGTAGCAATGGTTCCTCAGCCAGGACTCCTGGGACCAGTTGATCCACAGCAGTTCCAGTATGGTGCCGGCAGGTCCGTTCATCCAGGCCGCCGGTATAGTTTGCTTTTTAGGCAGATATAATCATTTCTTACTTGTGGTGACTTTGTGGTACTTGAGTTACATTGCTGGCCATGTTTGCTGTGTCCTCATTGGTGGACGTTTTTTGGGACTGCTGGGACATGTTGTCCTTTAGCAGAGTCGGTGTATTTACAGTTGAAACCAGAAGTTTACATACATTATATAAAAAGACATATCATATTTTTCTCAATATCTGACATGAAATCAGAATAAACCTTTCCCGTTTTAGGTCAATTAGGATTACCATAATTACCATAGTTTTTAATATTTGCCAAATGCCGGAATAAGGAGAGAGAATGTTTTAAGGCATTTTTATTACTTACTGCAAAGTCAAAAGTTTACATACACTAAGATTACTATGCCTTTAAACAATTCTGGACTGCCTATATGATGATGTCATGGGTTTGGAAGCTTCTGAGACACACCTGTGGATGTATTTTAATGCACACCTGAAACACACTGCTTCTTTGTGCAGCATCATGGGAAAGTCTAAAGAAATCAGCCAAGATATCAGAAAGAGAATTATGGACTTGTACTTGTCTGGCTCATCCTTGGGTACAATTTCAAGATGCCTGAAGGTGCCTCGTTCATCTGTACAAACAATTATACGCAAGTAAAAACAAAATGGGAATGTCCAGCCATCATACCGCTCAGAAAGGAGACGGGTTCTGTGTCCCAGAGATGAATGTGCTTTGGTCCGACATGTGCATATCAACCCAAGGACAAAAGCAAAAGACCTTGTGAAGATGATGGCGGAAGCTGGTAAGACTGTGTCAATATCCACAGTGAAACGAGTACTATATCAACATGAGCTGAAAGGCCACTCTGCCAGGAAGAAGCCATTACTCCAAAAGAAACATAAAAAAGCCAGTTTACTGTTTGCAAATGCACACAGGAACAAAGACCTTAATTTTTGGAGACATCCTGTGGTCTGATGAAACTAAAATTCAACTTTTTGGGCATAATAACTATTGTTACGTTGGGAGGAAAAAGGGAGAAGCTTGGAAGCCTAAGAACACCATCCCAACTGTGAAACATATGTGGGGCAGCATCATGTTGTGGGGTTGTTTTGCTGCAGGAGGGACTGGTGCACTTCACAAAATAGATGGCTTCATTAGCAAAGAAGATTATGTGGCAATACTGAAGCAACATCTCAAGACATCAGCCAAGAAGTTAAAGCTTGGGTGGAAATGGGTCTTCCAAATAGACAATGACCCGAAGCATACTGCCAAAATGGTAACAAAGTGGCTTAAGGATAACAAAGTCAATGTTTTGGAGCGGTCATCACAAAGCCCTGATCTCAATCCTATTGAAAATGTATGGGCAAAGCTGAAAAGGCAGGTGCGAGCAAGGCGACCTACAAACCGGGATCAGTTACACCAGTTTTGTCGGGAGGAATGGGCCCAAATTCCGACCAACTATTGTGAGAAGCTTGTGGAAGGATATCCCAAACGTTTCACCCAAGTCATTCAGTTTAAGAGCAATGGTACCAAATACTAATGAAATGTATGTAAACTTTTGACTTTGCAGTAAGTAATAAAAATGCCTTAAAAACATTCTCTCTCATTATTCTGGCATTTGGCAAATAAAAAAAATGATGGTAATCCTAATTGACCTAAAACGGGAAAGGTTTATTTTGATTTCATGTCAGATATAAAGAAAAACCTGCAAATGTGTCTTTTTATATAGTGTATGTAAACTTCTGATTTCAACTGTATATATTGTATCATGTGCCCCCAAAAATCTGCACTTTATTCCTTGTTGGTTTTGAGTTAGTTACTCAAATCTATACCCCTGATGTCAATACAATGCAGTTTTTTATTCTAAGGCCCTGATCCCACTATCGGTATTCGGTCAGTATTTTTTCTCAGGAATGGGGGATAAATGCAGAATTGGTGACTTGTTTCTATTATACCTTTTCTCTGATTGTTCCTCACCTGGTTTTGGCTCCCACTCCTGAGAAAAAAATACTGACCGAATACTGACCAAATACTGATAGTGGGGCCGTGGCCTAAAATCGCTAGTGTTTCTAGTTAGGTAAGGATGAGGTTGCTTTATTAGTTAACTTTCATTGCAGAGGACATTGGCTTCATCTGGAATGGGCGTTATGGTAAGTAGGGTTTAATTTAGAACAATAAAAGGTCTCTGTGTTTATTTCAAATAAAATATTTTATTCATGGTACTCTTGTAGTTATTTCACATATCACTTTCACTATGGTGTTAGTAATGGGGGCGTCTTATATACGCCCCCATTACTAACACTGGGCTTCATGTCAGCTGGCCTTATAAGCTGACATCAACCCCAACCCTATTACCCCACTGCCACCGCTACAGGGTAGTGGGCAGAGCGGAGGCTAAGTGCCAGAATTGGTGCATCCTATGGATGCGCCACTTCTGGGGTGGCTGAGGGCTGCTGTTTCTAGCCTCGGAGGGGGCCAATATTCATGGCCCCTTCCTAGGCTATTAATATTAGTCCCCAACTGTCTGCATAGCCTTTGCTAGCTGTTAAAATAGGGGGACCCCAAGTAATTTTTTTGCGGGTCCCCCATTTTAATAGCCTGTAAAGGCTAAGTATTCAGCTGGAGGGCTGATATTAGTAGCCTGGGAAGCTCCGTGGGTATTACCCCCTTCCCGAGCTTCAAAAATCTGCCCCAGCCGTCTGCTTAACCTCTGCTAGACTATAAAATTACGGGGGACCCCACACCAATTTTTTTAAATAAATACTTTAATTTAACAATAAATGACAAGTACAGTAACCAACACTGTCACTGTACTAATTATATACATGACTGACACCTTTCTATCTATCTATTCTATGTGTATAGCTATTATTTCTATTCTAAATTGTCGGGTACCGATGTAGTGTAACTGTATGCGGCTGATGAATTGCCGGCTTTTAAAGAGACTGGTGCGTGAAAATCGGAGGGCACTCGCATGGTCCGAGTGCTGTGCGATTTTTTTCACACACTCATTGACTTGATTGACTTGCATTGGCGAGTCTCGTCCGAGATACATGGCAAATCGCAGAATGCTGCGAATTTGTTCTCAGCCCGATTTCAGCTGAGAACAAATGAGATGTCACTCATTCATTTTTTATTGCTCTTTCCCAACTAGAGCAGAGAGGGAAAGTGCGCGGTTGATGCTGGGCTGTGATGTGCGGTGAAACCCCGACCACAGCCCATCAATCAGACAACTAAGATGAGAACACACACATTTTGTGTGCCCCTAACAGGGGGATCTTCATGCGATCAGATAGACAGATTATAGGCTGGGGCTGGGGAAAACAAAGCAGTCATGTACACATTGGTACCAATGACAAAGTTATAGGGAGGTGAAAGGTCTTTAAAAATTATTACAGGGAATTAGGAGAGAAGCTGAAGTACAGGTGTTTTCAGAAATACTGCTGATTCCACTACGTCACTAGAAAGTCAGCGGGAACTTAAGAAGATAATTCTCAGGAAGAAAGGGTTTGGGTTCATGGAGAACTGGGCTGACTTCTCTGTCGGCTACAGGCTCTACGATAGGGACAGGCTGCACCTCAATGGGGTGCATGCAGATGTGCTGGGGGAAAAAATGGTCAGATGAATGGAGGAGCTTTCAAATTAGTATTTGGGGGAAGGGAGGGTAGCTATGCAAATAAGGGGGTAGAGTAGACAGAGAGAGTGAGACATTCAAGGAAAGTAAGAAGGCGAGTAGCAGTAATAAATGTGCTAATAGTATTAAATGTCTGCAGGCAAATGCAAGAAATCTTGAAAACAAAATGAATGAATCAGACTCTTAGGTCAGCCACAGATTACGATGTGGTGGGCATTACAGAAACCTGGCTGGATGAAAGCCATGACTGGGTGACAAACATAGAGGGTTACACTGCATTCAAACGGATAGGAAAGAAAAATAGGTAGAGGGGTGGGTATTTTCATTAAAACCAATTTAAGACCTCAAGCTCAATGACGACATGGGGGGCAGCTTCAACAATGTACAGCACACATGTCCAACTTTTGGTGATTATATTTGACCCACGACACCAGAACCACTACACCTATGTGGGGCCATTATTCTGCATGAAGGATTTTGTGGGGCCCATTATATGGTATGGAAAGCTATGTGGGGCTCATTGTACTGTATGGAAAGTTATGTGGGGCTAATCATACTGTATGGAGGACTATGTGGGGCCCATTATTCTGTATGGAGGACTATGTTGGGCTCATTATACTGTATACTGGTTGGTACACGACAATTTTTCATTTTGGCCCTCTGCATGTTTTGAGCTTTACATCCCTGATGTAAAATCAGTTTGGGTAATGTACATGGAAATGGCAATAATGGAAAGCTGCTAATTGGACTTTGCTACAAGCCTCCTAATATAGCTGAACATGAAGAGGATAATATGCTGCAACAAATTAAAAAGGCAACAAAAACAAGTCATGGTCAAAACTGTTGGAATTGTTCCAGAAAATGAAGTAATGCTCCCAGAAAATTATTGCAATTACATGTTTTGTTATACATGTTTATTTCCTTGGCATGTATTGGAACAACACAAGAAAACAGAGAAAAAAAAGGCAAATTGAACATAATTTTGGACAAAATTGTTGACACCTTGCCAAAATTGTGGGTAAACAACTTTGTTTCAAGCATGTGAAGCTTGTTCAAACGCAATTGTGGCAAGTAACAAGTGTGGGCAATATGAAAATCACAACTAAAACCAGATAAAAATGGGAGAAATGGATTCAATCTTTGCATTGTGTGCATATGTGTGGCACACTAAGCATGGAGAAAACAGAAAAAGGAGAAGAGAACTGTCTGAGGACTTGAGAACCAAAATTGTTGAAGAATATCAATAATTTCAAGATTATAAGTCCATCTTTAGAGATCCGGATGTTCCTCTGTCCAAGGTGCGCAGCATAATCAATAAATTTATAACATATCAAGTCAAATATGGTGGAGCTTCAAAGATGTTATGGGGTTGTTTTGCTGCCTCTGTTCAGGTACTTTGTGTGCAAGGAATCATGAAATCTGAAGATTAGCAAAGGATTTTGGGGCATAATGTTGTGCCTAGTGTCAGAAAGCTGGGGGGCTTCCAGCATGACAATGACCCAGAAAATAGATGGAAACAAAGTGCTGGAGAGTTCTGACCAGCAATGAATCCGGATCTAAATCCCATTGAACACCTGTGGAGAAATCTTAAAATTGCTGTTTGGAGAAAAATATTAAAATTTGAGAGTCCTTAGTGGTTGATACCATGTTTTCAGTTAGCCATTAGTCAGTAAGCTTTCGAGACTACTCAGGTCTCTTCATCAGACATAGTATAACACAAAATCTGAAGAGTCACATATTTATACACAACAGGGCACAGGAATAATGCAATAGATAAGACAAGTGACGTGAAGCAGAACTATCAGTATGGGAGAGGGAGAAGCAGTTGTGGCCGTAAATATGTGTGGACACAAGTAGATCTATTCTTTTATTGTGTGGCGATGAGAATTCATCCTTGTTTTAAGTTTTTGCCTTGTCTCCCCTACATACAGACCCCCAGTTGGACATTTGGTACATATAAATAAGTTCATTGTGATGCAGCTGAAAGTACCTGGGATCTTGTGGTCCTGATGTGAGTTGGGAATCTTTATCTTGTCCGTGGTCATTATAAATGGACAGGTTTTACATATACAGTTGGTGAGGATGAATTTTATACGTTTCACCACAAAGGTGAAACTATCCTCCCGGTCAGTTTGCTTTCCCTCCCAGTACCTTTTCATTCTAACAATGTTAGGTTTCTAGGAGATTATACTTGTTCTTTTTATTTTTGGTTCTCCTTAGCTTGCCTTCTTTGCCCTATATGTGTTTTTTTTTCTCATTCAGGGTTTTCATATTTTACTTCATACTTTCCTTTCCCCTTGTTGACAGTGTGTTGCCGCCTCCCCTCTGGTTCCTCAGGAGGTATGAGAAACTCCTCAACGGCTTATTAGTTAGTTAGGTGCGTGGTGGCATTTTTAGTTGTGCAGCTAGGGCCGTTCTAGTCTGTACAGAGACTAGTTGGGTGTAGTTGCCACATTCTCCCCTGTGTGGATTCTGCGGTGGTTATCAAGATGCACTTTCTGGTTATAACATTTCCCACATTTTGAACATGAAAAAGGCTTCTCCCCTTTGTGAGTTCTCTGGTGCTTATCAAGATCCGATTTCTGGTTAAAACATTTCCCACATTCTGAACATGAAGTAGGCTTCTCCCCTGTGTGAGTTCTCTGATGTCTGATAAGAGTTGATTTCTCTGTAAAATATTTCCCACATTCTGAACATGAAAAAAGCTTCTCCCCTGTGTGAGTTCTCTGATGTCTGATAAGAGTTGATTTCTGTGCAAAATATTTCCCACATTCTGAACATGAAAAATGCTTCTCCCCTGTGTGAGTTTTGTGATGTTTGATAAGAGATGATTTCTCTGTAAAACATTTCTCACATTCTGAACAGGAAAATGGCTTTTCTCCTGTGTGAGTTCTCTGATGGTTGATAAGAGTTGATTTCTTTGTAAAAGATTTCCCACATTCTGAACATGGAAAAGGCTTCTCCCCTGTGTGAGTTCTCTGGTGCCTAACAAGATCTGATTTCTGATTAAAACATTTCCCACACTTGGAACATGAAAATCTATTCTTTGCTGTGTGAATTTTTTGATGTTTAAGAAAAGACTTTTTGAGAGGAAAACTATTTCCATATTCTGAACGTGAAAATTGCTTCTTTGCATTAGAAGCAGTTTGTTTTTTAATGCTTATTTTGTGACTTTGATTTTCCTTAGTAGTCAGTAATGAATCAGAAGACAGGACCTGTTTCATAGGATCAGATGACAGATCTTTGCTGTGAAGGGATGATGGTATATCTGGAGTAATGACATTCATTTCAATTGTATCCTGTAGGATCTGAAAATTATCTGATTTGAAAATTGAAGGTGTCAGCTGTCCCTCTGATCTCCTGGTACAGTCATCTGCCAAGAAGAAAACCAATTATTATTTTTTAATAAAAAATCCTTGAATTTTATATTTTTGAACATTTCTACTTAAACGGTCCGTAAAAAAGGCAAGCTATATAAAAAAAAATTCACTTATTCACCAGGACAATGACTGTCTTATAGAAAACCTCATAGGATGGACCAGTAGAGCGTGGTGTTCAACTGTTTTTTCATTCTGCCTCCCAAATATGGAACAAAAAGCCACCAAATGATGTTATGCAGGCGAAAATAATACCAATAAAAACTTCTACTCATCCCACAAAAAACAAATCCCCACACAGATCCCTCATCTGTCAATGGAAAAACAGAGGTTTCCACATTATTAGTGGCTCAAAGGCTCTTGAAAAGCAACATGGCTTCCATAAACCAATTCAGCAATATCCGCTCTCCCAAAGTCAGATCTCCCCCTCACTTCTGAGCCTTGCAGTGTGCCTAAATCACATTTAGCATCCATGTATTTGACATTACTATAGTGAGAAGAACCCACTTAATTTATGCTGTGTGTCTCCTGGAGCACAATCTGGGCACTATGTGTTGGGTAATAAACTAGCCCATTTGCAATTTTCACTCTCCAACGTCCATTGCGTGGTAATTTCTGGAAAGTGACTGTGGAGTCAAAATAGTCACTACTCCTATAGAGTAATTCACTGAGGGTTATAATTTCCAAAATATAGTCACTTTATGAGGATTTCTACTGCTCTGGTTTTCTGACATTTTGTCATATTAGGGCTTCTGCAAATGATGTGTCCCATCTCCTCTGGGACATCTACTTCTCCTCCTGCTTCGACTTGTGTGACGTCTGCTTCCGTCACCAGGCGCCGCCTTATTCATTCTGCAGGCGGCGCTGGTGATGGAGGAGACGTCAGAAGCTCTGCGAGACACAGGCTCTGCGCAGCCACTAAGATTAGGGTTGCTGGGACCAGTAGTACCATCCAGTCTGGCAGTATGGGTGTGTGTGCTGTCCAGCTGGAGTAATCTGCTCCCTGCTTCAGCCATTTGGAAAGCACCGCACCCTACTAAAGCTGGAAGCATATTGCCGGCAGCTGCCAGATACAGCCTTGTTCTCCTCTGGTTCAGTCCTCTGTGCTCAGCTCCCGGCTTGTGGATTTGTTTCTGTTGTGACCTCGGCCCGTTTACTGACTACTTTTGTGTGATTTTGTATTTTCTCTGCCCTCCTGGTTCTGACCCGGCTACCTGACTATTCTTCTCCCCATCTCACTCAACAGAACAGCAGGTAACACTGTGGCCCAAGCCTAGGGGTCCCTGTGTAACTCCAGATCCATGTAGAGGGGTTAAAGGGTGATGAGCAAAGTAATTTGTGAAATCTGTAAACGGGGTAGATAAGACAAGCCTGTTCGTAGTAGCCATCTTTTAAGCTTCCAGGTGACCAAGACCAGCTCCCCCAACACATTGTGTCTGCGAACTATTCCAGAAAAATCTGCATTCCTAATAGCTAAATGGCGCTCCATCCTTCTTAACCTACGATGTGCCCAGACAGCAGTGTACAACCGTATACAGGGGATTGTCAGATTCAAGAGAAGTTGGAAAATAATTTGTAAGGTCCATTTGTTTCTTATTATCCTTTGTGAAGAATTCCAAAGTTATCACCACATAAAGTGACACACGTCAGATTAGAAAAATGGGCCCTGATTAGGAACACAAAACTGGCAGCAGGAAGGGGTTAAATCAGAGTATTTTGGGCACTAACTACTGTAGTCAAAACTGTGAGTACAGACAATAACACATCTACTGAAACGATCAAACTCAACAGTCTCCATCAGTAAGTAGTGAGTAACTACTGGTGAAACCTCTCTGGGGTAATTAGAGTATGGGGCTCGGTGGCTCTTGGGAATCTAAACTATGATAAGAACCAATATTTTCTATCAGATGAGTGTCAAGAAGAAATATTAGACATTTAAAGTGAACCTTTTTACAATACTGCAGAGCTGAGGTGTCTTAAATTTAGATTTCGGGCATTTGGAAGAGATAATGGAGATCTTTTTGAAAGACTACCAGGGAGTTGCAGACTCACATAAGTGAGGAAGGCCGATCCCACCACAATCAAACTGTCATAGAGAGGGAATTTGTTAAAAAAAGAAAGAATATATAAACATGTAACATCCCCAACAACAACGTATGTATGAAGGGAGAAATCCAACACTAAACCGGAGTCACACTCATTTATGGTGGACCATTGGAGATACTATGAGTCCTGACCAGAAGAGTAGAGAAAGTATTAGCGCCCCCATTTCAGGAGAGATTGTGCAGTAATCTGAATTCCTTAGGATTGAAAACATAATGGAATTTATGACGTGGAGTGAATCCATGAAACCAGGGCTGGAGCCAACACATCTCCTGCAGGCGTGAATAAATGTATATTACAGCCATCAGCCACGCACAGCTTAGAGATATATCATGGCACAGGTGTAATGTTTTTATGTATAGTTTATTGCAATCCTGTTTGAAGTTAGTTGGTTTTAAAAGAAATTGAAAAGTCAGGATAAAGGGAAACTCTGCTGCTATTGTACAGAAATTCACACTTGGCCTCACTGCACATTTAATGCTGTTGATCATAAAAGTGAAGTTTGGCCAGAAAGACTGGACCTGGTCTTGTAGGGACCATATGAGCACATTCAGCAGCACAGAAAGGAGAGAAGGTAGATTCATCCAATAAGATATCAGGGTTCTAGGAAGCAAACAGCATCATTACCCTCCGCTTTCTCTTACAGGCCCATCATAGTATTTTTCTTCAAGTGATTTTCTCACTTGTCAGCACATTCTACGTACGCTGTCATTTGGCTTTGTAGTTTACAGATCTGGGCAGGTAACGGTCAGCGTCTCCTAATCCCAGGGGGTAGGTGGATCCTCCAGGTTGTAAGTTCTATAGAAAAGGGCTTTCATAATTTCCCAAAGTAATTTGAACATTTTCGGACGGAGGAGAATGTTGTGGTCTAGCGGCAAAATGGTGATCACACGATTGTGATACGGCCGGACTACACAACCGATAAAGCAGCCACAGCCGGTGACTGAGAAGAATCTGTGACTTCTCTGTATTTAGTGGTTACTACTCACCTGGGTGGTCATATGTAGGAATCTCCTCTTTACACCGCTCATCACCCCTCACATATGTCTCTGTAGTATTAATATGGGTCAGATCTTCACCCTGAAACAAATATTGTAAAAGTCACAGGCAGATGGAGAAGTCACATCTATGGTCAGCTCTAATCCTGGCATCTCCACCGTTCTCATTACACAAATATAAAACATAATAATGGTGGATAAAACAAGACTGAATACAAAATCTTTACAGCTGTCTACACATCATAGGGGAGATCTCATGACACCTTCTCTCCATCTACCTGATGATCCTGAGGAACACTGGGGTCTTCTTGTTTACAGTCCTGTGGAAGAAGAGGACGGGGACATCTCTCTGGTGTTGTCCTATTACTGGATAGATCTGGAGGAAACACATACAGGGACTGAATTCATTCTTTACATACAGATAATTATAGGCCGTGTGTATTTAGTCCTGTCTATTACCTGGTGATGTCCATCATGACGTCCTTGTACAGATCTTTGTGTTCTTCTAAATACTCCCAATCCGCCATGGAGAAATAGACAGCGACATCCTGACACCTTATAGGAACCTGACACATACAATGATAAGGTCATCTCCCCAATCACTTCATAGCATTACTGTATAATGTCCCAGCATTCCCAGCAGTGTCACGTCTCCAGTCAGCAGCTCAATCATCTTGTAGGTGAGTTCTAGGATCTGGTCATTGATGTCCTCATGTATGAGGGGGTGAGGTGGAGGCTCTGTGATTGGGCTCAGGGGTCTTCCCCATCTCTCAGACACAGGGTCCTGACAGCGCTCACTAGAGGTCTTCTTCACTACTGTGTAATTCTGGTTATGGAGAGACACATTAATAAGTCTCCCTCCAGACATTTCCAGAGTCCTCACCTCTCCAGTTCTGTCCATCTGTTATTCCCATAGATAAGAATGATGTAATGTGACGTCATCAGAATCTCTCACCTCTCCAGTAAGACGGAAGAGGATCTCTAGGGTGAGGTGTAATATCCTCTCCGTCATCTTGTCTCAATCCATATCCATCTTTGATGGATAAATCAGGAAAGCTCTCTTATATAGAAGATCTTCAAGGAGAGGATCCGATATTGTATGGACCTGAATGAGAAGAAGATGAGCCGATGTAACATCATAAAGATCCTGTGTAATAATACAATTACTGGAGAGAATAAGGAAAACATATGAGGAGATTTATTATTTTACAGTATTTAGTTTTTTTATTTACATCTAGTAATAAAACCTTTATATTTTAGGCCACAGACAACAAGCAGTTTCTTCCTCGGAGTCTGCAGCTGAACACGTTACTTATAGACTCATCTTCCATAAAGCTAATTCTCACCTAATTTTCTGACACTGGAATTGACATTGAGAATAACCTCGGCACTCAATGGTTATTAAAGAAAATATTTTTTTTTAATGCAGTCCAAAAACAAAAGTAAACGTTTCGGTCGATCTGACCTTAATCAAGAACTATTGGAAATAGCACAAAGAACAAAACAATAAATAAAAGAATAATAATAAATAATAAAATAAAAAAGCATATACAAATGGATCATTGTGCAATAACATGACAATATCTCTTGTTTAACCTGAACAATAAACATGCTGTCAAACAGTGCATAATATTTCGTCAAACCCCATTAATGCAGATACAACATCATAGTATAGAGCAAGTATATATACAAATTGAAGAGAGGTGACACCTACTAGACTGCTGGATGGTATTCAAAGGTAGGAATTCAAAAGTGTGGAGATATGGTGACACTGGCTGCTTGGGTCTGCAGAAAAGAGCAGAGAGTGGCAGACTCAGAGTTATCAGCTGAGAGGGACTGTGGAGGCAGAGATAGACAGAATAGAGCTGGACGTAGCATACCTGTGACCCAGAGTTCCTGGTTATAAAGCGGTGCTGCAAATAGTGGCTTAGAGGAACGCGGTGTCCACCGCTAGTTCCTGGTGCTGTGCGCGTTGTCCTGCAAAAAGCAAACATGGCATCTAAGAAGGTGTGACAGAGTTCGGCTGAATGCCCTTCCTCCCCAAGTACTCAATAGTATGGGGCTGACTAGTTCCTACAATACTGAAATGCCTAATAATAGTGTCTGGGCCTGCAATGTGCGAAAGTCTATTAGGCCGGGCCAGAGGCAGCGTTCCATAAGTTACCTTTAAACGCCCCATAAACATTAGACTAAAGTTGCATGGAAGCACTGATTTTGGGGGTTTTGGTTGACTATATAATGTATTTGGGGGCCTCCCGACAGTACCAGTCAGTCATACAAACCACAGGAAAGCTGGAATATTTGTGTGTATGGAGGAGTCTGGAGATAGCCGTCTGCCAAATGACCGATCAGTCAACACTTATCTCATGTGTATGGGGCCGTTACTATTGCACAGGCAGTGATAATACACGGCACTACAGTAGTACAGTGCATCACCTGAGAAATCAGAGGCTTCTGTGTTGTATGATCGCACTAATGAGAGTTGTTTAAAAAAGTTTATAAAAAAGGTTTAAAAAAGTTTTAAAGTGAAAATATCACAGTTTTAGCAAAAATAAATATTCGTCACTATAGGGAAAACATCATATAATGGGAAAATGGAGAGGGAGGTCAGCTCACTGTTTGTTCAATGTATCTGGTCTGAAGATCACCGCATGGAGCCGCCCTGGTCAGGGACATTTCAAGGTTCAAGTAGAGAAAGGAGGAGAGATGGATTCTCCAGCATTCTCTATATTGTTAAAACCTCACATTTATTGTGAATTCATAAAAACTGTTGTGATGGCATACCACCAAGTGCCCACATACCAAACCAATGCTTATTCCTGATTTACAACATGTGAGTCTCCGTGATACTTTTATATCCTTCCCTTTGGAACGCCTGGGTGTCCATTGATTACTGAGCTCTTCTCAGACAATTTAACCCTGTATTGTATGATAGAAAAAGATAATACACAAATACAACTCATGCATGAGACATTCAATAAAATCACTGGAAATCACAGACAAATACAATTAATTGTACTGTAATATTAATCCTGTCTGATGTTCATTCCCTGTGGGGCTCTAGTTTGTAATTTAAATATCCAATATGACTTTCTATTTAAGATTTTTCTTTTCATATCTCCACCTCTTAATGGTTTATAAGACTTTTCTATTCCTAATATCTGAAGGATCTGATATCCCCTGTATGTTTTTGTGAAAAGCGTCTTGAAACCACAGACACGTTTAATGCTGTGGGATTGATTGCGTCAGATAAATGTCTTCTAATACATGTTTATAGCGGATCTGACGTCCATCCCACATATTGCAGTTAACTCTCTATACACTCTATTAAATAGATGACCCCTATAGTGTTACAACTGATGAAATTGTGTATTGCAAATTGCTGTCCCGTTAGGTTTTCTTCAAATGTGTCGGTTTTATTAACATAGTTGCATGCTTTACAGGGTGTATGTCCACATGTAAAAAAAAACCCTTATAGGATAACCAAGTCACCAAATACCGGCCCATTAAGACACACTTTGTCACTCTTGTATTCCCTACTGATTGAATCCCTGGACCAGTCTAAAACACGCTTCCAATCTCAATGGGAGAGAGATCTGAGTTGCACCTTAACGAGGGATCAGTGGAAGCGAATCTTCACCTTGACACACATCAATCAGCTCGCGATTTCAGGAGGCCAGCTATAAACTGCTTTCTCGGTTGTATACGGTCCTAGCTCGCCTACACTCTATATTCCCAGATGCTAGTCCCATGTGTTGGACATGTGGGGAGGAGGAGGGTGACCTACTACATATTTTCTGGGCCTGTAAACTCCTTTCTCCTTTCTGGGGAAAAGTTCTACTAGTGATTAGAAAATTCAGTGATCTTATTTCAGACCTTGACCCAGCTTTCGTCCTTCTCCATCACAGCAACATCCCTTTAAAAACATAAAAACTCGATACTGAGACTCTTGATCACGTCTGCTAGAGCATGTATTCCCTTGCTATGGAAAAGTAACAATATCCCGACAATCTCACTATGGTTCTCCAAAACAAATGAGATTGTGTTAAAGGAGGAGCTCAATAACGATCAATAACTGCCATGATAAATTTTATAAAACCTGGCTCTACTGGAGTTTAAATCTTCCGCTGATTACCTTGACCTCATAGGGGAAAGCTAAGTCTATACTTCAGGAGCCTCTCTGAGGTTACCCTAACCCTCTTACCCATACATTCCTTCCCCCACTTCCCTTTGTCTTTGTATGTACTTGTGTTTTTGGTTTTAACTACTCATTTTTTTCTTTTATAGCCCTTATTTGTTAATCCACATGAATATGTAATGACTTAATGTTTAAGTCAGAGTCACCATGCTGGTATATCCTAAAACACATTGAACCAATGTTCTACCAGCGACTCTACTTTGTATTGTGTTTAATTATTTCATTTTGTTTTCAAATGTTTTGGAAATACTGGTTATTGTTATGGTTATGTGGTCATGTTTGACCTACTACTTGTTGCACAACTAGTACCTGGCGTTTGTATTTGTATTTCCTTTTCAAAACTTAATAAAGATAAATTTATAAAGGATAATCAAGTCACATTGCGTTTGATATTTGTTTCTTGAAAAAAAACTAGGTGAAAGTTTTCCGCCCAGTCTAGAAGCCTTTTTGGATACAAAACTCAAACAAAATATGCAAAAGACTTTACAAAGTCTGGAGGATGGATCTCAGACATCAAAAAAACTAAGTTTGAAAGAGATATCAAAGACTACGAGTCAAATTCAATTTACACATGGAAATGAAACAAACCAAGAGCTACTGTTTTGAAATACAGGTCACACAATAAATTCAAAGGAAATAGAGGAGAGCGGAGGTCAGCTTCACAAATCCTAATGTGTCCATGGGTTCCTCTAATTATAATTCTCTGAGGACTTATCTGATGCATCAGTGAGATCAACTAAAGACAGAACAAAAATAAATTCTCAAGTATTCCCCACAATTCAGCACAAAACAACGGGGGGGCAGAAAGCAAAAACGTGCCTGGACATGTGCGTTCCATGCCGGAGTGCATCACGGTCTCCTATCTGCGAATGCGCATGTCCGGAAGCATGCGTTCCACACATATGGTATTGGATTGCATTCTACCAACAGAAAAATCCTCTCTCTGAGATCAGCGTCATGGGAGACTAAAAACAACTATTGCACATCCTCCCATCATGCAATAGGCATGTAGATCTACTTTATCACTACATAAAATATGGGATGTTGGCCCACAGTAAATTCCTAAATGGTCATATTTGACCCCTATTGCATAATTAGAGATACACAAGGATCACCACACTTGTTAGTTACTAAATAGTATATATGGGATATAACGGATAAGAAATAATTCTGATATAGAAGCTCAGATATCTCGATGAAGTACAACAATATGTGATCCCCCATTCACAGGGAACTGAGTAGCAATGGGTAGAGTATAAAATCCAAAAATGTAATCCAGAATGGGGCTGTATTCATACAAAACAGGCATAGGAAATTTGCTCATTCAGTCCCTTAGGGGCTCGTGAATCCAGTCTGGAAATCCACTTACTTTCTTTTTTGAGGATACATCTATTGTGATCACCTCCTCTCACATTGGGTTTAACCACCTCAATGATACAAAAGGAGATGTCTCCGGTTTCACTTCAATGTGCACTGCTAATGTGCCTCGCTAATGGGGTGTACTGACCATGGCATATATCACCCAATTGCCCCCCACCCTCCTCCTAGACTCTGTCTTGGTCTTGCCTACATAATCTAGGGGACAGGTGCATGTGGCCATATACACAAGTACTGAGGTTTTACAGTTGGAATAATCTCTCTGAAAAATTTTTTTACTCGTGGAGGAACTCGAGAAAGATTTACATGGTCTCATCCAATTACATGTACAACATTCTCCAGATCTAAATAAACCGCAGAGATTCTTCTATCTAGCCAAGTCCCCTTGGGTGCAGGTTTTTTGTAGAAACTATGCACTAAATGGTCTCTAATTGACTGATCCTTTCTGAAAGTTATTGTGGGAGTAGATCCCACAGCACACTCAGGTCCGGGTCAGCCACAAGTATATCCCAGTGTTTTCTGAGGATATTAAAGATATGGTCACTCTGACTGTCGTAAGTTTTTCTTACTTGTGTTATCTCATCTTTTTCTTGGTCTCTTGGTTAGGTATGGAGGAGTGTCTGTCTCTCCCATTTTTCTGCAAACAATGATGCGGAATCCAAAATGTACCAGGAGTACCCTTTTTCCCTGAATCTGGTGTTCAGGTCTATTGCCTGTATATTAAAATCTGTGACATTATGGCTGTACCTTTTCAACCATAAAAATTAGCCCTTGGGTATTCCTCTTTTTATGGGGATGGGGTGGTGGCTATCCCACTTCAATAGTTTATTAGTGCTTGAAGGTTTATGGTAGATGAATGTCCCTAGGGTCCCATCCCTTTCTTTGTTGATTAGTACATCCAGGAAAGGCAACTGGTAATCATTAAACTCAGATGTAAATCTCAGACTCTGTTGAAGTTGAGTTCCCTGACACATTCAAAAGATTGTTCACTGGTCCCTGACCAGATGATTAAAATGTAGTCAATATATCTATACCATACCCCAATAAATGGATGCCACCACTTATGATCATCCCTGAATATTGTGGTTTCCTCCCACCAGCCCAGGAATAGGTTAGCATACTTCCTATCAAAAAGAAAGAAGTTATGAGTAAGACAAGAGTGAATTTTAGAAGATCCTCCATGAAGTCATTATGTCTGCTACACTCTATTGACCTCAGTTTCAAGAAATGTCTTACTCCTCTGATACCATCCTCATGCGGAATATTACTGTACAAAGCCTCGATATCTTGTAAGGCCTGCTCCCCTACATGCATGTATACATGCTCGAGGGTATACATGTAGGGGAGCAGGCAAAGGGAAAACCATTTTACAGAGGGATTATTCCAACTGCAAGACCTCAGGCGGTACTGGGGGAACATTACACTGTGTGGGGGCATCATACATGCTGCATAAGGGGCATAATGGGGGCATTACACTGTGTGGGGTCATCATACATCCTGCATAAGGGGCATAATGGGGGCATTACACTGTGTGGGGGCATCAAACATCCTGCATAAGGGGCATAATGGGAGCATTACACTGTGTGGGGGCATCATACATCCTGCATAAGGGGCATAATGGGGGCATTACACTGTGTGGGGGCATCATACATCCTACATAAGAGCATAATGGGGGCATTACATTGTCTGGGGGTATCATACATCCTGCATAAGGGGCATAATGGGGGCATTACACTGTGGGGGATCATACATCCTGCATAAGGGGCATTACACTGTGTGGGGCATCATACATCCTGCATAAGGAGCATAATAGGGGTATTACACTGTGTGGGGGCATCATACATACTGCATAAGGGGCATAATGGGGGCATTACACTGTGTGGGGGCATCATACATCCTGCATAAGGGGCATAATAGGGGCATTACACTGTGTGGGGGCATCATACATCCTACATAAGGGGCATAATAGGGGTATTACACTGTGTGGGGGCATCATACATACTGCATAAGGGGCATAATGGGGGCATAATGGGGGCATTACACTGTGTGGGGGCATCATACATCCTGCATAAGGGGCATAATGGGAGCATTACATTGTGTGGGGGCATCATACATCCTGTATAAGGGGCATAATGGGGGCATTACACTGTGTGGGGGCATCATACATCCTGTATAAGGGGCATAATGGGGGTATTACACTGTGTGGGGGCATCATACATACTGCATAAGGGGCATAATGGGGGCATTACACTGTGTGGGGGTATCATACATCCTGCATAAGGGACATAATGGGGGCATTACACTGTGGGGGGATTATACATCCTGCATAAGGAGCATAATGGGGGCATTACACTGTGTGGGGGCATCATACATCCTGCATAAGGGGCATTACACTGTGTGGGGGCATCATACATCCTGCATAAGGGGCATAATGGGGGCATTACACTGTGGGGGCAGTAAAGGGGTCCTGTACTATGAGAACAATACATTTCCTCCCTTCCTTTCTCCATAGTGGGGTCGTATGTATGTATTACAGGAAACAGAACAAAAACCTTATGATTCTTATAAAGGGGCAACACAAGACCCCAAAAGAGTCTCCGTGCTGAAGGGGTTAATGCCCCCTGTGCCCAGTAATGGGGGTCTCCACATACCTCCACCTGCAGAGCCGCCACCACATATATGGCTGCTCTGTGCGCGCAGGAGCTGTGATGAGGTCACAGGAGGGGAGGAGTCAGGGGTCACATGATCAGGGGCCTCAGTGGATGCAGGACTCTGCTGTGCTGGTTGTCATGGTGCTGGATGAGCTGAAGTTTATGTGTGGGGTCAGGAGGGGTTTACAGTGTGGATGTAGCAGAGCCGTGTGTGTACGAGGTGTACGGAGCGGAGCCGCGCGTGTACGAGGTGTACGGAGCAGAGCCGTGTGTGTACGAGGTGTACGGAGCGGAGTCGCGCGTGTACAAGGTGTACGGAGCAGAGCCGTGTGTGTACGAGGTGTACGGAGCGAAACTGCGTGTGTACGAGGCGTGCGGAGCGGAGCCGTGTGTGTATGAGGTGTACGGAGCGGAGCCACGTGTGTCCCCGCTTTCCCCCACATTTCCCAGAATAATGCAAAGTCACGTTCAACTATTATGGGATGCAATAGGTCCTTAACGACCGCCACTTCATGAGATGTGGTGCCACAGTCCGTGTTTACATCCACCGGGGCCACTGGATAGTTCTTAGCGTCCCCATGGATACACCGGACACGCACCACCTTCCCAGGAATCAGTCCATGAGGGAGTGTGGCCCTTATCAGTGTCTCCAAACTTCCTGAGTCCAATAGTCCAGAGACTCGTGCCCCGTTTACTGACACTGAGCATGCCTGAGGGCCCTTGCCATGTTGAGAAAAAGCGCTGCCGGTGGGGTAGGCAAAATAAGAGCAACGTCGGCCCATGTTGCAGTCCATTGGCTCAGAGTTTACGGAACACCGGGCGGCAGTATGGCCAGGGGTATGACATCTTCAACACACTATATTATGGGGTGGAACCTTGGGCACCAACTCAGACCCCTCCTGAACTCTATGACGCCCCCCAGATGTGGTGCTAGCTCCCTTCTTTTGGTTGTCCGCTGCCTTTTGAGAACCCCAGTATTGAGAGGCTACGACCCCTTGTTTTCCCAACGGACTCTCAACCGCCTGGTATCTTTCCACCAACCCCACCAAGTCATCGGCATTATGGGGATCTCCCTGGGCAACCCAGGATTTCACCAACTTCAGAAGAGAGTGTATAAACCTGTCTATAATGACCTTCTCCACCATCTGTGCTGGGGAAGAAGATTCTGGTTGCAACCACTTTTGGACCAGGTGTAGGAGGTCGAACATCTGGGACCGGGGAGGTTTGTCACTGCAATAGGCCCAGTGGTGCACCCGTTGCGCCCTGACAGTCAGAGTCACTCCTAAGCGTGCCAAAATCTCAGTTTTCAACATAGCGTACTCTTTCGCGTCCTGCAAGGCCAAGTCATAATAGGCTTTCTGCGGCTCGCCTGTCAAATATGGCGCCAGCACCTCCGCCTACTGCTCCGGAGACAATTTTTCCCGCTCTGCCACCCTCTCAAAGACAGTCAGGAACGCCTCAACGTCATCACCCGGGGTCTTCTTTTGTAATGCTCTTCTTACCGTCTTCCTGACGTATGAGTCATCACCTGGATCTGAGGATGTGGCGGTCGTCCTGCCACGGTTCTGCTCTGCCAAGATTTCATTTGTCTTTGCTGCTGTTGGATCAGCTGCATCAGAAGTTTGCTTCCTGCTGCAGCATGCTCTGCTGGTACTGCTGCTGGTGTTGCGCTTGTTGCGCCTGCTGTGCTTGCAACAAATGTTTAAGCAGGTACTCCATTTTGTCCGGCGACACTTGCTGGCTTATGGCGGACTTCACCCAGGACATATACGTCTTCTTGCAGCAGTCACACTGCTGCTTGGGATCTGTGCCCGTGCTTCTAGCACCAATTGTAGGGATTTGTACTCACTGAGCCGCGTTGGAGGTAGGCACAGATTCACACAGTGATGCAATCCGCGAGTTCAAACAAACTGGTGGTTTATTTAGTGTCCATACACCAGTGAGGAAACAAAAGTAACAGTCTTTTCCTGGCACAAAAAGGAATAACAGAACAAAGCTCAAAATAATAAGTCCATGCGACCAAAAGTTTGGACACACCTTCTCATTTAACGATTTTTCTGTATTTTCATGACTTTGAAAATTGTACATTCACACTGAAGGCATCAAAACTATGAATTAACACATGTGGAATTATATACTTAACAAAAAAGTGTGAAACAACTGAAAATATGTCTTATATTCTAGGTTCTTCAAAGTAGCCGCCTTTTGCTTTGATGACTGCTTTGCACACTCTTGGCATTCTCTTGATGAGCTTCAAGAGGTAGTCACCGGAAATGGTTTTCACTTCACAGGTGTGCCCTGTCAGGTTTAATAAGTGGGATTTTTGGGCTTATAAATGGGGTTGGGACCATCAGTTGTGTTGTGCAGAAGTCTGGTGGATACACAGCTGATAGTCCTACTGAATAGACTGTTACAATTTGTATTATTGCAAGAAAAAAGCAGCTAAGTAAAGAAAAACGAGTGGCCATCATTACTTTACATAGTTACATAGTTAGTAAAGCCGAATAAAGACTTGCGTCCATCAAGTTCGACCTGTTAGTTCTGTAATTGCTAAAGTTGATCCAGAGGAGGGCAAAAACCCCAAATGATTTAGCCAATCTTCACCTGAGGAAAAATTCCCTCCCGACTCTGAAACCAGCAGTCAGAATAAATCCCTGTATCAACCTACTATTTTATTCTATTTTTAAGTATATGCAGAAATCTGCCTGGTATCTAGGAAAGCATCCAGTCCCCGCTTGAACTGGTTTAGTGAATCCGACATTACCGTCTCCTCACTCAGTGAATTCCATATTCTCACTGCTGTTACCGTAAAGAACCCCTTCCTATGCTGGTGCTGAAACCTTTTCTCTTCCAGTCTTAGTGAATGCCCTCTTGTTACCGTAATATCCCTCCTTTTGAACAAATCCCGGGCAAGGTCTCTATACTGTCCCCTAACATATTTGTACACATTTATTATGTCCCCCCTCAACCTTCTCTTTTCCAGGCTGAATAGTCCTAGTTTTGCCAACCTCTCTGGGTATTGCAGTCCCTCCATTTCCCTTATTAATTTTGTTGCCCTCCTTTGTACCTTTTCAAGCTCATTTATATCCTTTCTATATATTGGGGCCCATAACTGAGCACAGTATTCCAAGTGTGGTCTGACCAGAGCTTTGTACAGTGGAAGAACAATGTTCTCATCCTTTGCAGCTATACCTCTTCTGATACATCCCATTACCCTGTTTGCCCTTACAGCAGCCGCCTGACTTTGGGCACTCCAATTTAGTTTGCTATCAATCAAGATGCCCAAGTCCTTCTCCATCTCTGAATTCCCCAATGATTTCCCATTCAGTGAGTACTGTTGACTTCCATTTTTCCTTCCCATATGTATGACCTTACATTTCTCCTCATTAAACCTCATTTGCCATTTAATGCTCCACCTACCCAGCTTATCCAAATCCCTCTGTAGGTCTGCACTGTCCTCTTTTGTATTAATTGTTTTACATAACTTTGTGTCATCTGCAAATATTGATATTTTACTATTTATCCCGTTGACTATGTCGTTAATAAAGATATTAAATAACATTGGGCCTAGTACAGACCCCTGTGGTACCCCACTAGTGACGCTTACCCAATCTGAGTATATTCCATTTATAACCACCCTCTGCCTTCTATCCTTTAGCCAGTTAGCTACCCACTTGCAAACATTTTCCCCCAGCCCCATCATTCTCATTTTGTATACCAACCTATTATGTGGCACGCTATCGAACGCTTTTGAGAAGTCGAGATACACGACATCCACTGGTTCCCCCTGATCTACTCGAGAGCTAACCTCCTCGTAGAAGTCAATCAGGTTAGTTTGGCAGGAGCGATTCCTCATGAATCCATGTTGGTTCGGGGTTAATAGATTATTAGCATCAAGATGCTCCATGATTGCCTCATTAATAAAGCCTTCAAAAATTTTGCCCACAACGGACGTCAGACTCACCGGCCGATAGTTTCCGGCGTTACTTTTTGCTCCCTTTTTGAATATTGGCACTACATTCGCCTGTCGCCAATCAAGTGGTACAGACCCAGTCTCAACAGAGTCCTTAAATATAAGATATAACGGTCTGTCTATCACATTACTTAGTTCCCTTAGTACCCGTGGGTGTATGCCATCAGGTCCTGGTGATTTGTTTATTTTAATGTTACTGAGGCGTTTCTGTACCCCAGCTTGGGTTAGATTTGTCATACTTAGTGGAGGATTAAGCTTGTCACTTCTCATTTCGCCTGTTAGTTCTTTTTCCTTTGTGAAAGTTGACGAAAAAAATTTATTTAATAGATTAGCTTTATCCTCATCTTTCTCTATGATTTTGCCTTCATCACTTTTTATCGGTCCAATATTATTCGATTTAATCCTTTTACTATTTATATACGTAAAGAACAGTTTGGGATTTGATCTACTTTCCCTAGCAATATGTCTCTCTGTTTCCTCCTTTGCTAATTTTATTTGTTTTTTGCAGGTTCTCTTTTTTTCCTTGTAACACATTAGTGCCTCCTTGCTGTTTTCCTGTTTTAATCTCTTGAATGCCTCTTTTTTGCTATTTAACGCCCCTTTTACGTTCTTATTCAACCATATTGGTTTCCTCTTATTTCTGGCCCTTTTATTCCCATACGGTATATACCTCTTGCACTGAGTATTCAGAATTCTTTTGAAGGTTTCCCATTTACTATTCGTATTCCTTTGATTAAGAACTTTGTCCCAGTCTATAAGTTGAAGGCTTTCTTTCAGCTGATCAAACTTCGCCCTCCTAAAGTTTAATGTTTTAGTTGTTCCCTTATTGATAACCCTACTGAAGGGCATTTTGAAATTGATAATATTATGATCGCTATTACCTAGGTGCCCCCCTATCTGTACCTCAGTTATTCTATCATGCCTATTAGTCAATATTAAGTCCAACACTGCCTTCCCTCTCGTTGGTTCCTGCACTTGTTGGGAGAGATAATTATCCTTGATATTTGTCAAGAACCGTTTTCCTTTCTGCGATCTACAGGTTTCTGTTTCCCAGTCAATATCCGGGTAGTTGAAGTCCCCCATTACAATCACCTCATTATGTTTTGCTACTTTGTCTATTTGTCCTAATAGCAGATTCTCATTCTCCTCTGTTATATTGGGTGGCTTATAGCAGATCCCCAGTAATATTTTATTATTATTTTTTGCCCCCTCTATCTCTACCCACATGGACTCGACCCCCTCTTCTCCCTCTCCTATATCTTCCCTTAGTCTGGGCTTTAGACGTGACTTTACATATAAGCAGACTCCTCCGCCCTTCCCCTGTTTCCGGTCCCTTCTAAATAAACTATAATCTGTTAAATTTACAGCCCAGTCGTAGCTATCGTCTAGCCAAGTCTCTGTTATACCTACGATGTCATACCTCTCCTCCGATATAAGCGCCCGCAGCTCATCCGCCTTATTGGTCAGGCTTCTTGCGTTGGTCAGCATGCAAGATAAAACTTTGGGGTTATTTAGCATCCTATTCTTCTCTAACGATCTAACTGTACTATCCCCACCCCCCTCTCCACCCTCATTATATTCACTTCTCCCCTTCCCCCTTGCTTGCCTCACATCCCACCTATTTCCTTGGTTCCCCCCCCCCGTCTCTAGTTTAAAAACTCCTCCAACCTATTAGCCATCTTCTTCCCCAGCACCGCTGCACCCTCCCCATTGAGGTGCAGCCCGTCCCTACAGTAGAGCCTGTAGCCGACAGCGAAGTCGGCCCAGTTCTCCATGAACCCAAACCCTTCTGCCTTGCACCAACTCTTTAGCCACTTATTCACCTCCCTAACCTACCGTTGGCGCTCCTGTGTGGCTCGCGGGATTGGTAGTATTTCTGAGAAAACTACCTTGGAGGTCCTTGCCCTAAGCTTCCTACCTAGATCCCTGAAATCATTTTTAAGGACCCTCCATCTACCACTCACTTTGTCATTGGTGCCAATGTGGACCATGACCGCTGGGTCTTCGCCAGCCCCACCCAGTAACCTGTCAACCCGATCCGCGATGTGCCGGACTCGAGCGCCAGGGAGGCAGCACACCGTTCGGCGATCCCGGCCTTTGTGACAGATTGCCCTGTCTGTCCCCCTAATAATAGAGTCACCCACTACCAGGACCTGTCTAGCCTGCCCTACACTTCCCCCCTCCCCCTCATTACTGGAGCATACACTCCCCCGGCGGTCAGAGGATCTGTCGTGCTCCAATAATGCCGGTTCTGAACCAGCCTTCCTATACTTCTTCCCTCTATCCCTTCTAACTGTTACCCAGCTCCCTGCCTGTTCAGCCTGCGCTTCCCCACTAAGCTCCACCCCCAGTGTTGACCCATTGAGTGTCTGCTCGGTGAGCAGCAAACTCAGTTCCATGTTGTCGATGCTCCTCAGTACCGCTATCTGAGCACTTAGATCCAGGATTTGGGCTTCCAAGTGCACGATATGCTCACATCTCTCGCAGCAGTATGGATCCCTGAGCGGTGGCTCAGGGAATGCATACATTGCGCAAGATGTACACTGCATGGCTCCGGCCAACATGGACGTCATTCTAAATATGGGGATACAGTCAGTATATATGTACAAGTACAAAACACAATTATTTATATATAGGTGTATGGACGGGGATCAATTAGGGATGTGCAAGTGTATCGATTAGATATCGGCGCGGGATCAGTTAAGTATGGACGGGGGATCAATTAAGTATCAATTAAGTATGGACGGGGGATCAGCTGAGTGGGTCAGGTGGATTAATTAAGTATGGACGGTGTGTCAATTAACTATGGACTGGGATCAATAAGTATGGACTGGGGAAATAATTAATTGTGGACTAGGGAATCAATCAATTAATTATGGACAGGGGGTTTAATTAAATAGGATGGGGGGTAAAGCAAATAAATAGGTATGGACGGTGGGTCAATTAACTAAGGACTGGGGATCAATAAGTATCAATAATATCAATAAATATGGACTGGGGAAATAATTAATTGTGGTCTGGGGAATCAATCAATTAATTATGGACAGGGGTTAATTAAATATGGTGGGGGATAAGGCAAATAGATAGGGACTGGGGATGAGTAAAAGTGGACAAGGGGAATCTATTAAATAGGACAAGGGGGATCAATCAATTATGGGCTGGGGGGGTCAATCATTTAAATGTGGTCAGGGGGATCACTTTAAGATGGACGGCGGGTGGTCGGGGATCAATTAAATGAGGACGGGGGGTCAATTTAATGTGGTCAGAGGGATCAGTTAAATATGGACGAGGGTGTTCAGGGGAATCAATTTAAATATGGACGGGGGTGATCAATTAAATATGGACTAGGGAATACAATACAATACAATACAATTACAATACAGATACAAATACAATACAGTACAGTACACACTTGGGTTCAGTAGGGCCTCTTATCGCGGCCTCCTGCCCCTCACTCACCTCCTCTAGGGACGCTGCTCGCTATCACAGCGCGCTCGACCCTCCGGTCGCCTCTTACCGGTCCTCCTGATCACCTCCTGGTCACCACCACCTGGCACCCTCCGCCAGCCGGCACTGCACGCTGCCACAGCGCTCTCTTGCGCTCGTCCCTCCGGTCGCCTCCTACTGGTCCTCCCGGTCCGCTCGGTCACCTCCGCCTGGCTCTCCTCCCTTCCCTTTAAGAAATGAAGGTCAGTCAGTCCGAAAAATTGGGCAAACTTTGAAAGTGTCCCAAGTGCAGTTACAAAAACCATCAAGCGCTACAAAGAAACTGGCTCACATGAGGACCGCCCCAGGAAAGGAAGACCAAGAGTCACCTCTGCTTCTGAGGATAAGTTTATCCGAGTCACCAGCCTCAGAAATCGCAGGTTAACAGCAGCTCAGATTAGAGACCAGGTCAATGCCACACAGAGTTCTAGCAGCAGACACAACTCTACAACAACTGTTAAGAGGAGACTTTGTGCAGCAGGCCTTGATGGTAAAATAGCTGCTAGGAAACTACTGCTAAGGACAGGCAACAAGCAGAAGAGACTTGTTTGGGCTAAAGAACACAAGGAATGGACATTAGACCAGTGGAAATCTGTGCTTTGGTCTCATGAGTCTAAATTTGAGATCTTTGGTTCCAACCACCGTGTCTTTGTGCGACGCAGAAAAGGTGAACAGATGGACTCTACATGCCTGGTTCCCACTGTGAAGCATGGAGGAGGAGGTGTGTGTAGCGTCAGCGTCCCTGCCTCCTGCTAGGCAGGGACGCCGTTCCCCTCACCTCTCCGCTCCGTGCCCGGCGGCTTCCTCCCGCTCTGCTGGCAGCGTGCGCTGCTTCCCGGCCTCTGTGCTTAGGGCGCGCGCGCGCTCCCCCTCTCTTAAAGGGGCCGCGCGCGCTGTCCTAAGGAGTCCCCGGCCAATGGCCGGAGGACTTCACCATATATAAGGCACTTCCTCCAAAATGGAGGTGCCCGAGCAATGTTGTTGCAAAGCCTTTCAACTCTGCATCAGCCCTCAGGTCCCGTTACCAGTTACCTGCCAGTTACCGGCCAGATTCCTGCTTGATACCTGCCTGATACTTGTCTATCTGCTTGCATTCCTGCGGTCCGACAGCCTGCCTACCAGCCCTGCCAGTCTGTCTATGGATCAGTCCGCCCGCTCACCTGGGAGCGCTCACCTGCTACCTGCCTGCTAGCCTACCTGGAGGCTCTGCCGTCACGTGCCGTGACCACCTGCCTGTCCAGAGACTCTTGCCCGCTCACCTGGGAGCGCTCACCTGCTATCTGCCTGTTAGCCTACCTGGAGGCTCTGCCGTCACGTGCCGTGACCACCTGCCTGTCCAGAGACTCTTGCCCGCTCACCTGGGAGCGCTCACCTGCTACCTGCCTGCTAGCCTACCTGGAGGCTCTGCCGTCACGTGCCGTGACCACCTGCCTGTCCAGAGACTCTTGCCCGCTCACCTGGGAGCGCTCATCTGCTACCTGCCTGCTAGCCTACCTGGAGGCTTAGCCGTCACTTGCTGTGACCACCTGCCTGTCCAGAGACTGTCCCCGTCACTTGCCGTGACCTCCTGCCCTTCTACCCAGAGACTGTCCCCGTCACTTGCCGTGACCTCCTGCCCTTCTACCCAGAGACTGTCCCCGTCACTAGCCGTGACTACCTGCCCGCCTTCCCTGGGAGCCATCCGCTTCCTTACAAGGACTGCCCCTTTGTATAGTTGCTCAGAGGTTCCACCTCCCAGACCCGTTACAGTTTGCTCGGGCCATGGAACCCGGTGGCACCCAAGCTCCCTCGCTCTCGGACCTATGTCATGAACTTTCCCATCAGAGGTCCCAACAGGAGTCCATCCTGAGTCACCTGCGTAGTGTTAACTCCCGCCTGGACACATTGACTACCTCATCGGGAGCTGCCTCCACTCGCACACTTACTACTCCGGCACCGTCGCTGCCAATCAATACCATGGCATCTCTTCCCGGTCCCCGCCTCTCCGCCCCGCCTCGTTTTGGCGGAGATCCCAGCCAGGCATGGGGCTTCATTAACCAGTGCACTCTGCACTTCGAACTGTTGGTACACCAGTTTTCCTCCGACCGAGCCAAAGTAGCCTTCATCATGTTCCATCTCACGGGGGAGGCGCTGGCTTGGCTAAATCCTCTATGGGAGAGAGGAGACCCCCTGGTGTCCAACCTGCCAGTCTTTCTCACGGCTTTCCGGAAAGTTTTCGACGAACCAGGACGGAAGACCTCATCCGCCTCATCTCTGCTTCGCCTCCGTCAAGGAAGCCTCACCGTGGGCCAATATGCCATACGGTTCCGTACCCTTGCTTTGGAGCTTGCCTGGGATAACGACGCCCTGGTGTCCGTCTTCTGGGAGGGTCTGTCCGGCCGTATTAAAGATGAACTCGCCGGTCGGGACATTCCTACCACTCTCGACAACTTAATTACCCTTGCCACCCGGATTGACATCCGGTTCCAGGAGCGCATCAAAGAGGCTACCCATGAGAGGAGGTTTCCACACCTTGCCCCTACCTTCCAGAGACTCACTTCCTCCGTTACTTCCCCGGCGCACTCACCCGAGCCTATGCAGGTCGACCAGACCAAGATGGTCAAAACCCGTCAAGAATTACGCTGTGCCGAGGGGAGCTGCTTCTACTGTGGCAGTAAGGAGCACCGGATCCGTTCCTGTCCGGAGAGGTTGGGAAACGCCTGTGTCTAGGATCGCTCAGAGAGGTCGCCCGAGACAGAAATAAACCCTCTCCATCCCTTATGCTGTCGGTCTCTATCATCTGCGGGGAGAACCGTTATTTTGAACTGGCTCAACTTGACTCTGGAGCTGCCGGAAATCTCATTTCTCAGTCCCTGGTAGAGAAATACCGCATACCCACCAAACCTCTGGCTGTACCCTTATCTGTCGCCGCCGTGGATGGGGGCCTCTTACCTCATCCCATCCAACTCATCACCGAATCCATAACTCTGCAGGTGGGAATGTTGCACTCTGAGAGCATCTACTTCCATGTTCTGCCTGGACTCTCTCACGCCCTCTTGCTAGGCCTACCTTGGCTCCAGAGACACGCACCCGTGCTTGATTGGCAGACCGGAGTTCTTCGCTGGGGACAGGACTGCCATAAGACTTGTTTAGTTCCCGTTCATCCTGCTCGTCCTTCTCCTACCCCAGCCAATCTACCCGGCCTACCGGTTCCCTATTGGTCTTTTGCGGACGTCTTTAATAAAAGAGAAGCGGAGACATTACCCCCTCATAGACCATACGACTGCCCAATTGACCTGATGCCCGGCGCTACTCCTCCCCGTGGGCGTATTTACCCTTTGTCCACTGCTGAGACCCGGTCCATGTCTGAATATATTGAGGAGAATCTGGCCCGGGGATTTATCCGGAAATCTACCTCCCCTGCGGGAGCAGGCTTCTTCTTCGTCAAAAAGAAGGACGGCTCACTCCGTCCCTGTATAGACTATAGAGGCCTTAACCAGATCACAGTGAAGAATAAATACCCCCTTCCGCTCATTCCTGAATTATTTGACCGTTTGAGGGGGGCTAGAATCTTCACCAAGCTGGACCTCCGTGGGGCGTATAATCTGGTCCGTATCTGTCAGGGGGATGAATGGAAGACGGCATTCAACACCCGGGACGGCCACTATGAATACCTTGTAATGCCCTTCGGTCTCTGTAATGCTCCCGCCGTCTTTCAAGAGTTGGTCAATGACATCTTCCGGGACCTTCTCTACTCCTGCGTGGTGGTGTACCTGGACGACATCTTGGTCTTCTCTCCGGATCTTCTCACTCACCGGAGGGACGTTCGTCAGGTCCTGCTCAGGCTCAGGCAGAACCACCTCTACGCTAAATATGAGAAGTGCCTCTTTGAGCAGACCTCACTTCCATTTCTGGGCTACATAATCTCTCAGACCGGCCTACAAATGGACCCTGAGAAACTGTCTGCCATCCAGAAGTGGCCTCGACCTGAGGGGTTGAAGGCTATTCAGCGGTTCCTGGGCTTCGCCAACTACTACCGCCTCTTCATTCCGCACTTCTCTTCCCGGACTGCCCCTATCTCAGCGCTCACCCATAAGGGCGCTAATCCCAGAGAATGGTTGCCCGAAGCAGAGGAGGCCTTCCTTTCCTTAAAACAGGCTTTTTCCTCTGCCCCTGTGCTGCATCGTCCGGACGGCAACAAACAATTCTTCCTAGAAGTCGACGCTTCCTCCTCCGGAGCCGGAGCGGTACTTACCCAAAAGTCGTCTTCCGGAAGAATGGTAACCTGCGGCTTCTTCTCCAAACTCTTCTCCTCTTCTGAGCGCAATTATTCTATAGGAGACCGAGAATTGTTGGCCATTAAGCTGGCACTGGAGGAGTGGCGTTACCTGCTCGAAGGGGCTCTTCACCCGGTAATAATTTATACGGACCACAAGAACTTGGCTTACCTCCAGAGTGCCCAGAGACTTAACCCGCGCAAAGCCCGGTAGTCCTTGTTCTTCGCCCGCTTTAATTTCATTCTTCATTTTCGCCCGGCTGACAAAAACATCAAAGCTGATGCCTTATCCCGATCCTTTTTGGTCTTTGATCTTGAGGAGGAGCCTAAACACATCATCGACCCCGCAAAAGTGATGCAGGTGGCCCCCGTGAATCTGGATCGTCTTCCACCCGGTAAGACGTTCGTAACTGTACCTGATCGTGAGAGGGTTCTACACTGGGGACACTCGTCCAAGCTAGCTGGCCACACTGGTCAGAAAAAGACCCTCCAGCTTATTACCCGGCATTACTGGTGGCCTACCCTGCACAAGGACGTAATAGACTTTGTTTCAGCCTGTGTGTCCTGCGCCCGCAACAAGGTTCCGAGACATCTGCCAGTCGGCCGTCTCCTTCCTCTTCCTGCTGCCCCGTGGCAGCATATAGCTATGGACTTTATAACGGACCTCCCTGTCTCTGCCGGTTGTACGGTCATATGGGTGGTCGCTGACCGCTTTTCCAAACTGGCTCACTTTATTCCCCTGCCGGGTCTCCCGTCTGCATCAGAGTTAGCCAAAGACTTTATCCATCATGTCTTCCGTCTTCATGGTCTTCCTCTCCACATCGTATCCGACCGAGAGGTTCAGTTCACCTCTCGTTTTTGGCGAGCTATGTGTAAATTGCTGGGGGTCACCTTGGACTTTTCTTCAGCTTATCACCCACAGTCCAATGGCCAAGTAGAACGGATCAACCAAATTTTAACCAGTTACCTCCGGCACTTTGTTAATGCTCACCATTCCGACTGGGTGGATCTTTTACCGTGGGCCGAATTTTCTTACAATAATCACGAGAGCGAATCTTTCTCCAAATCCCCGTTTTTTGTAGTCTTCGGTCAGCATCCTCGGATCCCGTTTCCCGTCTCCACCTCGGTGGACAACCCGGCTGCGGAATCTCTCGTTAACGAATTTTCCTCCATTTGGGAAAGTACCAGATCTGCACTTCTTCAGTCATCCGAGCGGATGAAAAAACAGGCTGACAAAAAACGTCTGGATCCACCACAATTCCGTCCTGAAGATAAGGTCTGGCTCTCGTCCAAATATGTCCGGCTCAAGATTCCTTCCTACAAGTTAGGGTCTCGGTTCATCGGCCCACTGGAAGTTATCAAACAAATCAACCCAGTGGCCTATAAATTGAAACTCTCGGTCAATTTGCGGATTCCTAACTCCTTCCATGTATCTCTACTCAAACCCGTGGTACTTAACTCTTTTTCCAAGTCTACAGGTACGCCTCCTGCTCCAGTTTCCGCTGAAAACGAGTTTGAGGTAGAGAACATTCTGGCCACCAAAAGGGTAAGAGGAAAGACCTTTTTTCTAGTGGATTGGAAGGGGTTTGGTCCTGAGGAGAGAACATGGGAGCCCCGGGAGAACATCCATGTCCCTCTCATCCTTGATAAATTTCTCTCTGGCCTAAAAAAAGGGGGGGCCTAAAGTGGGGGGTACTGTAGCGTCGGAGTCCCTGCCTCCTGCTAGGCAGGGACGCCGTTCCCCTCACCTCTCCGTGCCCGGCGGCTTCCTCCCGCTCTGCTGGCAGCGCGCGCTGCTTCCCGGCCTTTGTGCTTAGGGCGTGCGCGCTCCCCCTCTCTTAAAGGGGCCGCGCGCGCCGTCCTAAGGAGTCCCCGGCCAATGGCCAGTGGACTTCACCATATATAAGGCACCTCCTCCAAAATGGAGGTGCCCGAGCAATGTTGTTGCAAAGCCTTTCAACTCTGCTTCAGCCCTCAGGTCCCGTTACCAGTTACCTACCAGTTACCTGCCAGTTACCTGCCAGATTCCTGCTTGATACCTGCCTGATACTTGTCTATCTGCTTACATTCCTGCGGTCCGACAGTCTGCCTACCAGCCCTGCCAGTCTGTCTATGGATCAGTCTGCCCGCTCACCTGGGAGCGCTCACCTGCTACCTGCCTGCTAGCCTACCTGGAGGCTCTGCCGTCACGTGCCGTGACCACCTGCCTGTCCAGAGACTCTTGCCCGCTCACCTGGGAGCGCTCACCTGCTACCTGCCTGTTAGCCTACCTGGAGGCTCTGCCGTCACGTGCCGTGACCACCTGCCTGTCCAGAGACTCTTGCCCGCTCACCTGGGAGCGCTCACCTGCTACCTGCCTGCTAGCCTACCTGGAGGCTCTGCCGTCACGTGCCGTGACCACCTGCCTGTCCAGAGACTCTTGCCCGCTCACCTGGGAGCGCTCATCTGCTACCTGCCTGCTAGCCTACCTGGAGGCTTAGCCGTCACTTGCTGTGACCACCTGCCTGTCCAGAGACTCTTGCCCGCTCACCTGGGAGCGTCCACCTGCTACCTGCCAGCTAGCCTACCTGGAGGCTTAGCCGTCACTTGCTGTGACCACCTGCCTGTCCAGAGACTCTTGCCCGCTCACCTGGGAGCGCCCACCTTCTACCTGCCTGCTAGCCTACCTGGAGGCTCTGCCGTCACTTGCCGTGACCACCCGCCTGTCAAGAGACTGTCCCCGTCACTTGCCGTGACCTCCTGCCCTTCTACCCAGAGACTGTCCCCGTCACTTGCCGTGACCTCCTGCCCTTCTACCCAGAGACTGTCCCCGTCACTTGCCGTGACCTCCTGCCCTTCTACCCAGAGACTGTCCCCGTCACTAGCCGTGACTACCTGCCCGCCTTCCCTGCGTGCCACCCGCTTCCTTACAAGGACTGCCCCTTTGTATAGTTGCTCAGAGGTTCCACCTCCCAGACCCGTTACAGTGTGATGGTGTGGGGGTGCTTTGCTGGTGAAACTGTTGGGGATTTATTCAAAATTGAAGGCATACTGAACCTGCATGGCTACCACAGCATCTTGCAGCGGCATGCTATTCCATCCGGTTTGCGTTTAGTTGGACCTTCATTTATTTTTCAACAGAGTGATGGGGTGCTACGCCAGATGACCTGGCCTCCACAGTCACCAGACCTGAACCCAATCGAGATGGTTTGGGGTGAGCTGGACCGAAGACTGAAGGCAAAAGGGCCAACAAGTGCTAAGCATCTCTGGGAACTCCTTCAAGATTGTTGGAAGACCATTTCTGGTGACTACCTCTTGAAGCTCAGCAAGAGAATGCCAAGAGTGTGCAAAGCAGTCATCAGAACAAAAAGTGGCTACTTTGAAGAACCTAGAATATAAGACATATTTTCAGTTGTTTCACACTTTTTTGTTAAGTATATAATTCCACATGTGTTAATTCATAGTTTTGATACCTTCAGTGTGAATGTACAATTTTCATAGTCATGAAAATACAGAAAAATCTTTAAATGAGAAGGTGTGTCCAAACTTTTGGTCTGTACTGTATATATTCTGTACTGTATGTATATAGGGTCAGTATGTATATATTCTGTACTGTATGTATATATGGTCAGTATGTATATATTCTGTACTGTACGTGTATAGGGTCAGTATGTATATATTTTGTACTGTATGTATATAGGGTCAGTATGTATATATTCTGTACTGTATGAGTATAGGGTCAGTATGTATATATTCTGTTCTGTATGTGTATAGGGTCAGTATGTATATACTCTGTACTGTATGTGTATAGGGTCAGTATGTATAAATTCTGTACTGTATGTGTATAGGGTCAGTATGTATATATTCTGTTCTGTATGTGTATAGGGTCAGTATGTATATACTCTGTACTGTATGTGTATAGGGTCAGTATGTATATATTCTGTACTGTATGTGTATAGGGTCAGTATGTATATATTCTGTTCTGTATGTGTATAGGGTCAGTATGTATATACTCTGTACTGTATGTGTATAGGGTCAGTATGTATATATTCTGTACTGTATGTATATAGGGTCAGTATGTATATATTCTGTACTGTATGTATATAAGGTCAGTATGTATACACTCTGTACTGTATGTGTATAGGGTCAGTATGTAGATATTCTGTACTGTATGTGTATAGGGTCAGTATGTATATATTCTGTACTGTATGTGCATAGGGTCAGTATGTATATATTCTGTACTGTATGTGTATAGGGTCAGTATGTACAGTATATACTCTGTACTGTATGTGTATAGGGTCAGTATGTATATATTCTGTACTGTATGTGTATAGGGTCAGTATGTAGATATTCTGTACTGTATGTGTATAGGGTCAGTATGTATATATTCTGTACTGTATGTATATAGGGTCAGTATGTATATACTCTGTACTGTATGTGTATAGGGTCAGTATGTACATTTTCTGTACTGTATGTATATAAGGTCAGTATATATATACTCTGTACTGTATGTGTATAGGGTCAGTATGTATATATTCTGTACTGTATGTATATAAGGTCAGTATGTATATATTCTGTACTGTATGTATATAGGGTCAGTATGTATATATTCTGTACTGTATGTGTATAGGGTCAGTATGTATATATTCTGTACTGTATGTATATAGGGTCAGTATGTATATATTCTGTACTGTATGTATATAGGGTCAGTATGTATATATTCTGTACTGTATGTGTATAGGGTCAGTATGTATATATTCTGTCCTGTATGTATATAGGGTCAGTATGTATATACTCTGTACTGTATGTGTATAGGGTAAGTATGTATATATTCTGTCCTGTATGTATATAAGGTCAGTATGTATATATTCTGTACTGTATGTGTATAGGGTCAGTATGTATATATTCTGTACTGTATGTGTATAGGGTCAGTATGTATATATTCTGTACTGTATGTATATAGGGTCAGTATGTATATATTCTGTACTGTATGTATATATGGTCAGTATGTATATATTCTGTACTGTATGTATATAAGGTCAGTATGTATATATTCTGTACTGTATGTATATAGGGTCAGTATGTATATATTCTGTACTGTATGTATATAGGGTCAGTATGTATATATTCTGTACTGTATGTGTATAGGGTCAGTATGTATATATTCTGTACTGTATGTGTATAGGGTCAGTATGTATATATTCTGTACTGTATGTGTACATTTATAAAGATAAGTGATATAGTGATCGTACACACACACGGCTCCGCTCCATACATCTCGTACACGCAAGGTTCCGCTCTGTACACCTCGTACATGTGTGGCTCCGCTCCGTACACCTCGTACACGCAAGGTTCCGCTCCGTACACACACGGCTCCGCTCTGTACGCCTCGTACACGCGCGGCTCCGCTCCGTACACCTCGTACACACGCGGCTCCGCTCCGTACACCTCGTACACGTGCGCCTCTGCTCCGTACACCTCGTACACACGCGGCTCTGCTCCGTACACCTATAGGGTCAGTATGTATATATTCTGTTCTGTATGTGTATAGGGTCAGTATGTATATACTCTGTACTGTATGTGTATAGGGTCAGTATGTATATATTCTGTACTGTATGTGTATAGGGTCAGTATGTATATATTCTGTTCTGTATGTGTATAGGGTCAGTATGTATATACTCTGTACTGTATGTGTATAGGGTCAGTATGTATATATTCTGTACTGTATGTATATAGGGTCAGTATGTATATATTCTGTACTGTATGTATATAGGGTCAGTATGTATACACTCTGTACTGTATGTGTATAGGGTCAGTATGTAGATATTCTGTACTGTATGTATATAGGGTCAGTATGTATATATTCTGTACTGTATGTGTACATTTATAAAGATAAGTGATATAGTGATCGTACACACACACGGCTCCGCTCCATACACCTCGTACACGCAAGGTTCCGCTCTGTACACCTCGTACACACACGGCTCCGCTCCATACACCTCGTACACACGCGGCTCCGCTCCGTACGCCTCGTACACGCGCGGCTCCGCTCCGTACACCTCGTACACACGCGGCTCCGCTCCGTACACCTCGTACACACGCGGCTCCGCTCCGTACACCTCGTACACGTGCGCCTCTGCTCCGTACACCTCGTACACACGCGGCTCTGCTCCGTACACCTCGTACACACGCGGCTCTGCTCCGTACACCTCGTACACACACGGCTCCGCTCCGTACACCTCGTACACACGCGGCTCCGCTCCGTACACCTCGTACACACGCGGCTCCGCTCCGTACACCTCGTACACACGCGGCTCTGCTCCGTACACCTCGTACACATGCGGCTCTGCTCCGTACACCTAGTACACACACGGCTCCGCTCCGTACACCTCGTACACACGCGGCTCTGCTCCGTACACCTCGTACACACGCGGCTCTGCTACATCCACACTGTAAACCCCTCCTGACCCCACACATAAACTTCAGCTCATCCAGCACCATGACAACCAGCACAGCAGAGTCCTGCATCCACTGAGGCCCCTGATCATGTGACCCCTGACTCCTCCCCTCCTGTGACCTCATCACAGCTCCTGTGCGCACAGAGCAGCCATATATGTGGTGGTGGCTCTGCAGGTGGAGGTATGTGGAGACCCCCATTACTGGGCGCAGGGGGCATTAACCCCTTCAGCACGGAGACTCTTTTGGGGTCTTGTGTTGCCCCTTTATAAGAATCATAAGGTTTTTGTTCTGTTTCCTGTAATAGATACATACGACCCAACTATGGAGACAGGAAGGGAGGAAACGTATTGTTCTCATAGTACAGGACCCCTTTACTGGCCCCACAGTGTAATGCCCCCATTATGCCCCTATACAGGATGTATGATGCCCCCACACTGTAATGCTCCCATTATGCCCCTTATGCAGGATGTATGATGCCCCCACACAGTGTAATGCCCCCATTATGCCCCTTATGCAGTATGTATGATGCCCCCACACAGTGTAATGCCCACATTATGCCCCTTATACAGTATGTATGATGCCCCCCACAGTGTAATGCCCCTATTATGCCCCTTATGCAGGATGTATGATGCCCCCCACAGTGTAATGCCCCCATTATGCCCCTTATGCAGGATGTATGATGCCCCCCACACAGTGTAATGCCCCCATTATGCCCCTTATGCAGGATGTATGATGCCCCCACACAGTGTAATGCCCCCATTATGCCCCTTATGCAGGATGTATGATGCCCCCACACAGTGTAATGCCCCCATTATGCCCCTTATGCAGGATGTATGATGCCCCCACACAGTGTAATGCCCCCATTATGCCCCTTATACAGGATGTATGATGCCCCCACACAGTGTAATGCCCCCATTATGCCCCTTATGCAGGATGTATGATGCCCCCACACAGTGTAATGCCCCCATTATGCCCCTTATGCAGGATGTATGATGCCCCCCACAGTGTAATGCCCCCATTATGCCCCTTATGCAGGATGTATGATGCCCCCATTATGCCCCTTATGCAGTATGTATGATGCCCCCACACAGTGTAATGCCCCCATTATTCCCCTTATGCAGTATGTATGATGCCCCCCACACAGTGTAATGCCCCCATTATGCCCCTTATAAAGTATGTATGATCCCCCCACACAGTGTAATGCCCCCCTTATGCAGTATATATGATGCCCCACACAGTGTAATGCCCCCATTATGCCCCTTATGCAGTATGTATGATGCCTCCACACAGTGTAATGCCCCCATTATGCCCCTTATACAGTATGTATAATGCCCCACACAGTGTAATGCCCCCCTTATGCAGGATGTATGATGGCCCCACACAGTGTAATGCCCCCTTATGCCCCTTATGCAGTATGTATGATGCCCTCCACAGTATAATGTTCCCCCAGTATCGCCTGAGGTCCTGCAGTTGGAATAATCCCTCTGGAAAATGGTTTTCCCTCTGCTTGCTCCCCTCCATGTAGACCCTCGAGCATGTATACATGCATGTAGGGGAGCAGGCCTTACTAGATATCGAGGCTTTGTACAGTAATATACCGCATGAGGATGGTATCAGAGGAGAAAGACATTTCTTGAAATCGAGATCAATACAGTGTAGCAGACATAATGACTTCATGGAGGATCTTCTAAAATTCATTCTTACTCATAACTTCTTTCTTTTTGACAGGAAGTACTTCCACCAGCTCAGCGGTACTGCGATGGGGAGCCTCTGTGCCCCCTCATATGCTAACTTATCCCTGGACTGGTGGGAGGAATCCACAATATTCAGGGATGATCATCAGTGATGGTATCCATATATTGGGGTATGGTACAAATATATTGACTACATTTTTATCACCTGGTCAGGGACGAGTGAACAATCTTTTTAATTTGTCGGGGAACTCAACATCAATAGAGTGGGCCTTAGATTTACATCTGAATTTATTATAATAATAATTTTTATTTTTAAAGCGACAACACATTCCGCAGCACTTTACAATTTAGGGGGGGACTTATACAGACAATACAGACTTTACAGAATAAGCATAACTCAGATATTAGAAGGAGTGAGGGCCCTGCTCGCAAGCTTACAGTCTATAAGGAAATAGGGGAGACACAAAAGGTAAAATGTACATATATTGTATAATACTGCCTTAATATACTAAATAGGGTAAGTACATAACACTACATGAACTGGTCCCCAGCCAGTATGTGTACAGTACAGGCAGAGGCTATTCAGTGCATGGATGGTATGAGCATGATTTTGAAGAAAATTTAAATATGGGCCAAACTGGGACAGTTAGATAAGTGTGTTGAGGTGATAGGCCAATCTAAAGAAATGGGTTTTTACGGCACGCTTAAAACTGTGAGTATTGGGAATTAATCAAATTGTCCTGGGTAGTGCATTCCAAAGAATTGGTGCAGCATGCGAGAAATCTTGGAGACGGGAGTGAGAGGTTTGGAGGAGGATTTTAGTTTTAAGTCATTAGCAGAATGGAGTGCACGGGTAGGGTGGTAGACTGAGACGAGGGAGGTGATGTAGGGCGGTGCTGAATCGTCGAGAGCTTTGTGGGTAAGAGCAATAAGTTTATATTGAACTCTGTATTGGATGGGCAATCAGTGCAATGACTGGCACAGGGAAGAGGCATCGGTGTATCGGTTGGTGAGGAATATGATCCTGGCTGCTGCGTTCAGGACGGATTGGAGAGGGGAAAGTTTAGAAAGAGGGAGACCGATAAGTAAAGAGTTGCAATAGTCCAGACGAGAATGAGTAAGAGCTACAGTAAGAGTTTTTACAGAGTCAAAAGTAAGAAAATTTCTGATTCTAGAGATGTTTTGGAGGTGTAGATGACACGATCGAGCGAGTGATTTGATGTGAGGAGTGAAGGAAAGATCTGAATCAAGTATGACCCCAAGACAGCGGGCATTTTGCTGGGGAGTAATGATGGAGCCACAAACAGAAATGGCAATATCGGGCACAGGTAGGTTAGTGGAGGGAGGAAATATGAGTAGTTCAGTTTTTGACAGATTAAATTTTAGATAGAGGGAGGAAATAGTGTTAGAGAGAGCTGAAAGACAATCACTGGTATTTTGTAATAATGCAGGGGTGATGTCCGGAGAAGAGGTGTATAATTGGGTGTCATCAGCATAGAGATGGTACTAAAAACCGAATCTACCGATTGTTTGTCCAATAGGAGCTGTATATAAGGAGAAAAGAAGGGGGCCTAGTACTGATCATTGAGGAACCCCGACAATAAGGGGAAGGGGAGAGGAAGAGGAGCCAGCAAAAGACACAGTGAAGGAGCAGGCAGAGAGGTAGATCCACAGTGTTGAATGCTGCAGAGAGATTCAGGAGAATCACCAGTGACTAGTGACCATTAGATTTGGCTGTTAGATCATTAGACATTTTAGTGAGTGCAGTTTCAGTAGAATGTAAGGAGCGGAAACCAGATTGTAAAGGGTCAAGAAGGGAGTTATCTGAGAGATTGTGTATTAGACAGGAGTGGACCAGTCATTCCAGGAGTTTAGAGATAAAGGGAAGATTGGAAACAGGTCTGTAGTTAGCAGCACAGTTCTGGTCCAGGGATGTTTTTTTAAGTCATGGATGTATGCTGGCGTGTGTAACCCCTTTATGACCCAGGGCGTATTAGTACATATCTGTGCCCTGGGCCTTATGGGCCTGATACGTATTAATACACCCTGGCGATTTCGCCCGCACACAAGCGGTGCGGGCGAGATCGCCGCCGAGTGTCAGCTGATTGTTACAGCTGACACCCAGTGCTATGTGCAGGGAGCAGTCCCGCACCGCTCCCGGCACATTAACCCCCGAAATGCGATCAAAATCAATCGCAGCATTCCGGTGGCAAGAGGAGGTAAGCGCGATACTTACCTTCTCTGCCGGTGTCCAGCGGCATCTGAGTCCGGTCCCGGATGTTCCCATGGTGACCCGACGTCATCATGACAACATCCGGGACACCAGGAGGCATGAAGTTGCTTTGGTCATGCACAGTGCACGACCAAAGTAACTTTTCCCTGTGCAGCGCTGACAGGCTGCATGGCATGGGGAGCTGCTGCTCTCTATGTCATGCAGCCGATCAGGCTGCAAAAAGTGAAAGTCCCATAGTGGGACAATGTGTAAAAGTAATAAAAATGTCAGAAAAAAAAAAGAAAAAAAATATATATATATATATTGTACCCATAAATAAATAATCTTATGAAAAAAAAAAATAAACCAATAAAAGTACACATATTTGGTATCGCCGCGTCCGGAATGACCTGACCTATAAAACTGTCCTGCTAGTTAACCCCTTTAGTGAACACGATAAAAAAAACAAACAAAAAAAACCATAAAACGATGCTTTATCATCATACCGCCAAACAAAAAATGGAATAAAACGCGATCAAAAAGACTAATGTAAATAACAATGGTACCGCTGAAAACGTCATCTTATCCCTCAAAAAACAAGCCACCATGCAGCTCCAACGGCCGAAAAATAAAAAAGTTATAGCTCTCAGAATAAAGCGATGCAAAAACAATTCTTTTTTCTATAAAATAGTTTTTCTTGTGTAAAAGCGCCAAAATCTAAAAAAATATATAAATGTAGTACTGCTGTAAACGTACTGACCCAAAGAATAAAGCTACCTTATCAATTTTACCACATGCAGAACAGTATTAAAAAAAACCTCAAAAAAACAATTCCTGAATTGTTGGTTTTTGTTCATTCTGCCTTCTAAAAATAAGAATAGAAAGCGATCAAAAAATGTCACGTGTCCGAAAATGGTACCAATAAAAATGTCAACTTGTCCCGCAAAAAACAAGCCATCACATGACTGTCGGCCAAAATATGGAAAAATTATAGCTCTCAAAATATGGCGATGTAAAAACTAGTCTGCAAAAAAATGTGTCTTTTAGTGTGTGACAGCTGTCAGTCATAAAAACCCGATATGAATCTGGCATCACTGTAATTGCACCGACCTGAAGAATAAAGTCGTCTAATCACTTATACCGCACGAGGAACGGCGTAAAAAATAAACTCTAGGGTTAGGGTTGGGGTTGGGCTAGGGTTAGGGTTGGGCTAGGGTTAGGCTAGAGTTAGGGTTGGGCTATGGTTAGGGTTGGGGTTGGGATTTTTTCAGAAGTAGAGAAAAAAAAAATGACGATATGGTGACTAATGTTGAACGCAAGTGCTCGCTACTTGAGTTTGCATCGTGTGCTCGGGTATGCACTGAGTATAGTGGGTGCTCGAGTGACATGCTTGAGTCTCCGCCCCAAATGTTTTGCAGCTGTTATACAGCCAAAAAAACCTTGCGGTGATTGCCTGCCATGCACCAGCGATCCCCGCATGTTTTTTTTTGGGTGTCTAATAACCGTGAAGCATGCGGGGCGGGGACACGAGCATGTCACTCGAGCACCCACGATACATGGTGCATATCTGAGCACCCTATGCAAACTCAAATAGCGAGCACTTGCACTCAAGACTAATGACAACTTATTGAATATGATGACCTAATGTTATCAAATTCTGTGTCGTTCCTCTGGGTTCAAAATGTTCACTATACCCCTTGATAAAATCCTTGAGGTGTGTAGTTTCCAAAATGGGGTCACTTGTGGGGGGTTTCCACTACGTAGGCACATCAGGGGCTCTCCAAACGCGACATGGCATCCGCTCTCGATTCCAGCCAATTTTGCGTTCAAAAAGTCACACAGTGCTCCTTCCCTTCTGAACTCTGCCGTGTGCCCAAACACTGTATTTTCTCCACATATGGGGTATTGGAGTACTCAGGAAAAATTGCACAACAGTTTTTGGGGTCCATTTTCCCCTCTTACCCTTGTGAAAATAAAAAATTGGGGCTAAAACATAATTTTTGTGGTAAAAGTTTGATTTTTTTATTTTCACGGCTCCATGTTATAAACTTCTGTAAAACACTTGGGGGTTCAGGGTGCTCACCACACATCTAGATAAGTTCCCTGAGGTGTCTAGTTTCCAAAATGGTGTCACTTGTGGGGGGTTTCCACTGTTTAGGCACATCAGGGGCTCTCCAAACACAACATGGCGTCCGCTAATTATTCAAGCAAATTTTACATTCAAAAAGTCAAATAGCGCTCCTCTCCTTCTGAATCCTGCTGCATGCCCAAACAGTGGTTTTCCCGCACATATGGGGTATCTGCTTACTCAGGAGAAATTGCACAACAAATTGCATAGTGCAATTTCTCCTGTTACCCTTATGAAAATGCAAAATTGGGAGCTGAAAAACATTTTTGCTGAAAAAATGTGAACATTTTATTTTTACGGTTCAATGTTATAAACTTCTGTGAAGCACCTGGGTGTTCAAGTTGATCACCATACATCTAGATAGGTTCCCTAAGGGGTCTAGTTTCCAAAATGGGTTCACTTGTGGGGGATTTCCACTGTTTAGGCACATCAGGGGCTCTCCAAACTTTACATGGCGTCCGCTAATTATTCAAGCAAATTTTACAATCAAAAAGTCAAATGGCGCTCCTTCCCTTCCGAGCCCTGCTGTGCGCTCAAACAGTGTTTTTTCCTCACATATGGGGTATCTGCGTGCTCAGGGGAAATTGCACAACAAATTTTGGGGTCCATTTTTTCCTGTTACCCCTGCGAAAACAAAAAAAATTGGGTCTAAAGTAACATTTTTGTGAAAAAAGTTAAATGTTAATTTTTTTCTTCCACATTCCAAAAATTCCTGTGAAGAACCTGAAGGGTTAATAAACTTCTTGAATGTGGTTTTGAGCACCTTGAGGGGTGCAGTTTTTAGAATGGTGTCACTCTTGGGTATTTTCTGTCATAAAGGCCCTTCAAAGTCACTTGAAATGTGATGTGGTCCCTAAAAAAAATGGTTTTGTAAATTTTGTTGTAAAAATGAGAAATTGCTGGTCAACTTTTAACCCTCATAGCTGCTTACTAGAAAAAAAATTTGGTTCCAAAATTGCGCTGATGTAAAGTAGACATGTGGGAAATTTTATTTATTAACTATTTTGTGTAACATATATCTCTGATTTAAGGGCATAAAAATTAAAATTTTGAAAATTAGTTAGGTGAGTGGTGGCAGCTGGAGAAAGGGACTGAAGGAGATGTGAAGGAATAGGGTCACTGGTGCAGGTGGTAGAGCGAGAAGAAGCAAGGAGCCTTGTCACTTCTTCTTCCGTGACTGGTTTGAAGTCAGAAAATGAGCAAGATGCAATGTGGGAGGGAGGAGCATGCATAACATTTGGGGATTGAGAAAAAATTTTCCTGTCGGATATGGTCAATTTTTTCTTTGAAATAATTGGCGAGATCTTCAGTGCTGAGGTCGGTGGTTGGGGCCTGTGCGGATTGATTAAGGAGAGAGTGAAAAGTGTCAAACAGGTGTTTGAAAAAATGTGCAGCGTGTTCCAGGGTTGTCGCCGTCTGTGCCGAGTTGTTCTCTGTGTAGGAGGTGCACCTTCATCCAGGGCGCATTGCAATATTTTGTTATAATGCTTCAGTGCAGAGTCAGGGCATGAGAGGGAGGAGATTGGGGCCAATGATCATTGCAACGTTTTCATAAATTTCTGGGTGTTAATGGCATGTATATTTCTATAAGTGTGGAAAGTGGGGGGTCTTGAGCAGGGTGACAGTTCTTGACAGAGAATGAGAGAAGGTTGTGATCAGAGAGCGGAAGAGGAGAGTTAGTAATGTCATGTATTGAACAGAGCTGGGCGAAGATCAGGTCAAAGAGTATTTCCATCTTTTAGTGTAGGAGAATTAGTAAGCTGTGAAAGGCCGAAGTAGGAAGTTAGCGATAAAAGATGAGCGGCAGATAGGTAGAGGGAATCGCCAATTGGGATGTTAAAGTCTCCCATGATGAGGGTGGGGATGTCATAGGATAGAAAGTTTGGAAGCCAAGTGGCAAAGTGATCCACAAACTGACGGGCGGGGCCCGGAGGGCGATACACAACCGCCACTGGCAGGGAGAAGGGCCGGTAGAGTCTGACTGTGTGGGCCTCAAAAGAAGCGAAGAAAAGTGAGGGTACTGAGGATATAACCTGAAAAGTACATTTTGTTTAAAGGAGCAGACCAACACCAATTATTACCAGTTGGCTTTCCTGTATGTACTGATCAAGAATGATTGTAATGGGACCATAGGGACACTCATCTACCATAAACCTTCAAGCACTAATAAACTATTGAAGTGGGATAACCACCACCCCCATCCCCATAAAAAGAGGAAAACTCAAGGGCCAAATATTACAGTTGAGAAGGTACTGCTCGAATGTCACAGATTTTAATATACAGGCAATAGATCTGAACACTAGATTAAGGGATGAAGGGTACTCGTGGTACATTTTGGATTCCGCATCATCGTTTGCAGAAAAATGGTCTTATCCATCAGCTTATCTTTTTCTCATTCAGTTCTCTAAAATACCGGATCCTCTCAGTGAAAGTCGTCTATATAAGAACATTTTCCTGATTTATCCAGGAAAATGATGGACAAGATGGTGGAGAGGATATTACACCTCACCCTAGAGATCCTCTTCCGGCTTACTGGAGAGGTGAGAGATTCTGATGGCGTCACATTACATCATTCTTATCTATGGGAATAACGGATGGACAGAACTGAAGAGGTGAGGACTCTGGAAATGTCTGTAGTGAGATTTATTAATGTGTCTCTCCATAACCAGAGATTAATCACGGGGCCTCCACCTCACCCCCTGATACATGAGGACATCAATGACCAGAAGATCCTAGAACTCGCCTACAAGATGATTGAGCTGCTGACTGGAGAGGTGACACTGCTGGGATTGCTGGGACATTATACAGTAATGCTATGAAGGGATCGGGGAGATGACGGTATCATTGTATGTGTCAGGTTCCTATAAGGTGTCAGGATGTCGCTGTCTATTTCTCCATGGAGGAGTGGGAGTATTTAGAAGGACACAAAGATGTGTACAAGGACGTCATGATGGAGGTTCCCCAGCTCCTCACATCACCAGGTAATAGACAGGACTAAATACACACGGCCTATAATTATCTGTATGTAAAGAATTAATTCAGTCCCTGTATGTGTTTCCTCCAGATCTATCCAGTAAGAGGACAACACCAGAGAGATGTCCCCATCCTCTTCTTCCACAGGACTGTAAAGAAGAAGATCCCAATGTTCCTCAGGATCATCAGGTAGATGGAGAGAAGGTGTCATGAGATCTCCCCTATGATGTGTAGATGGCTGTGAAGGTCTTGTGTTCAGTTTTGTTTTATCCACCAGTATTATATGTTTTATACTTGTGTAATGAGAACGGTGGAGATGGCAGGATTAGAGCTGATCATCGATGTGACTTCTCCATCTGTCTGTGACTTTTACAATATTTGTTTCAGGGTGAAGATCTGACCCATATTAACCCCTTAAGAACCAGAGCATTTTCCGTTTTTGCTTTTTTCGTTTTTTGCTCCCCTTGTTCCCAGAGCCATAGCGTTTTTATTTTTTGGTCAATATGGCCATGTGAGGGCTTATTTTTTGCGGGACGAGTTGTACTTTTCAACGCCATTACTAGTTTTACCATATCGTGTACGGGCAAAGGGGAAAAAAATTCCAAGTGCGGTAAAATTGCAAAAAAAGTGCAATACCACAGTTGTTTTTTATTTATTTTTTTTACCACGTTCACTGAATGCTAAAACTGACCTGCCGTTCTGTTTCTCCATGTCATTACGAGTTCGTAGACACCAAACATGTATAGGTTCTTTTATATTTAAGTGGTGAAAAAAAAATCAAAAATTTGGTAAAAAAAAAAAAAAAAAATAGCTCCATTTTCTAAGACCTGTAGCGTCTCCATTTTTCGGGATCTGGGGCTGGGTGAGGGCTTATTTTTTGGTCGCCGGGCTGACGTTTTTATTGATAACATTTTGGGGTAGATCCGATGTTTTGATCACCCGTTATTGCATTTTATTGCAATTTTGCGGCGACCAAAAGACGTAATTCTGGCATTTAGAATTTTTTTCTCGTTACGCCGTTTACCAATCTAATTAATTCTTTTTTTAAATTGATAGATCGGGCGATTCTGAACGCGGCGATACCAAACATGTCTATGTAGGGTTTTTTTTTTATATATATTTTATTTTGAATGGGGCGAAAGGGGGTTGATTTAAACTTTTTATATTTTTTAAATTTTTTTTATATTTTTAAAAACTTTTTTTTTTCACTCTTTGCTTGCTTCAATAGTCTCCATAGGAGACTAGAAGCAGCAACTATCCGATCGCCTCTGCTACATACAGGGATCAGGAGATCCCCTGCATATAGCAGAATTGGTCCTGTGCTATGAGCGCCGGCCACTTGGTGGCGCTCTTACCGACCAGCTCATGACAACCACAGGCGTCTGCTGCAGACCCTGGGTTGTCATGCGCACCCATCGGTGACCCGCAGTCACGTGACGGGGTCACCGATGGGCGGGGCTTAGGACACGCTTCCCGGAAGCGCCGCGTTAAATGCCGCTGTCGGAGATTGACAGCGGCATTTAACATGTTAACAGCCGCGGGTGGATCGCGATTCCACCCGCGGCTGTTGTGGGAACATGTCAGCTGTAAGAATCAGCTGACATGTGCTCGGTTCAGTGCGGGCTCAGTGCAGCAGCCCTCACTGAACGGGGGGATGCAATTTGTGCATACTAATACAGCAGGGGTTAATACTACAGAGACATATGTGAGGGGTGATGAGCGGTGTAAAGAGGAGATTCCTAGATATGACTAATCCTCTTCACCCTCGTCCACAGTTTATGGACTAGGCCACAGGTCGGGTATGACCTGCCTTTCTTCCCAAAAAATCCCGACTCTAGGCCCACCACCAATGGACTTTTTTTAGGATGAGCTTCCAAAACCGCCTGAATAGTCCCTTTCACTGCCCTCAGCGCCCACCCTCTAATATGTTGGGACTGTGCTGCCAAAAAGTATATCCACGGGGTTGGTAAGGCGAGACCCCCCTCTTCTTTCGGCCTCTGGAGAGTCTCCAGCTTAATCCTGGGTTTTCCTCCACTCCAAAGCAGATCCCTAAATATTGAATTAATACGCTGGAACACCGACCGAGGGATCCACACAGGGGAGTTATGTAAAACATATAGCAATTTTGGCATCATCACCATTCTAAGAAGATTGGTGCGTTACACCACCGAGAGGCTCATTTTTCTCCACGTAGATGCTTTATCTTTTAATTTCCCAATTATCGGGTATACATTCAACTGAAGGTACTCCTTTACTGGTAGTGTTATTGTAATTCCAAGATATTTAAACTCTCGTACTAATCTAAGTTGTGTACGTTCTACGTGTTCAACATCTAAGCCATCCAAAGTATCTATTTCCATAATATGAGATTTATCCCAATTAATTTGTAACCCAGATAACAGACCAAATCTATTGATGATAGCTATTGCACCATGTAATGATGCCTGAGGGTCCTGTAAGAATAATAAAATATCATCTGCGTACAGCGCTATCTTCTCCTCAACCATTCCATACCGAAATCCCTTTACCACGTCTGACTGTCTTATTACAGAAGCAAGCATGGCTCGGGGGGCTGTTCCTGGAGGCTGGGGACTCAGTGGGACTCTATGAGCTCGCTCTACAACAAAGACCTTCGACAGTTTATCAGCTCAAAATTTTTCCAACAGCAAATTCTCAAAAAATTCTGTACGGTTTGATCCTTCTGCTTTTTCCGGGACCCCCACTATCCTGACATTATTATGTCTCGACCTGTTTTCCAAGTCGTCATTTTTAGCAATAACATCAGTTAACAGCTTGTCCTGCTTTTTTTGAGCAGCTTGCACAGATATTATGGTGTCTTCAGCCGTGCTCACTCTTTCCTCCACCTCTCCTGTGTGGACATCGGCTTTCTGCATGGCAGCTTTAATATTAGTAATTTCTGCTTGCACACCAGTAACCTGCTTTGACAGCTTAGTAAGCGTTTGTTTGCAATATGACACCACAGTAAACACATCTTTCAGGCTATGTGCCCACGATGCAGAAAATTTCTGCAGCATTTCTGCATCTCCCTGGCAGAAAAAACGCATGCAGATTGTGCATGCGTTTTTCCTGCGGAATACATGCGGATTCAATTGCGTACCCACATGCATTAACACATGTGTTTCCGCATGCGGACTGACAAGCACTTTCCAGGCGATAGCATCACTTGGAAAGTGCTTGACAACTAGGTCACACTGTATAAATCCATGCAAAAGGCATGGATTTATACAGTGTGACCGTAAAAATAAAAAAATAAAGCTATACTTACCCCCGAACCCACGCCGCGTGTGCTGTCGCGCTCGTCCTGGCTTCTTCCGGGTTGCCGGCATCTCGCGAGACAGCCTGCGGTCACATGACCGCGACGTCATCTCAGGTCCTGGAAGGTAAGCGCTGCAGGGGCCGCTGGACAGGTGAATATAAACTTTATTTATTATTTTATTCTTTTTTTTACAGGTACAATGGTACCCAGATCTGGATGAGAACCGCATATAATCCGCTTGTACAAATGTACAGACGCGCATTATATGCGTCTCAATGCAAGTCAATGGCGGCGCTTCCGCTGCACTTCCGCAAAATTAATGAATATGCTGCGGATTTATTTGCGCTGCAGAATCGCTGCGGAAAAATCTGCAGCATGTGCATTGACATTGCGGAATGCCATTGGGGACCATGGGGTGCGGATTACCATGCGTTTTTGATGCGTTTCCGCTGTGGAAATTCCGCAGCAGAAACGCATGAAAAACGCATCGTGGGCACGCAGCCTCAAAGTGGGTTCTCAAACATCAGGATCAACATCAGACTCCACATTTTTGTCCTGCCCATCATCTTCAGAGCCATTAGCCTCACAGTTCACTGTACCTATTGTACTCTGCTGATCCTCCATGTCATTATCTGCCCCAGCCTCCCACTCTGAGAGTCCAGCTTTATTGTCACTTGCTTCCACCCTCGCAAACTTCTCCAGGCGTGCAGCAGCCGACATCCTCCTGGAGCATGCTGTGTTCGCTCTGGCCGCCTCCTCCTGAGCCACGGCACCATCTTGGCCCCTACCTCCTCTTCCAGGGTCGGGATCCCGCTGCCTGGTGCGGGTCATTGCGGCAGTCTTGCTTTCCAGGAACGCTCCCCGGGACGTCAGGAGACTTTCCCCCAGGATCCGGCGGTATTTGAAAGGTTTTGCGGTGCCCTGGCTCAGCGCATACAGCTACGGTCGGCGGGAGAGTTCCTGACCTTTAGATGTGGAGAAAGTTGTACATGTAATTGGATGAGACCATGTAAATCTTTCTCGAGTTCCTCTACAGGTAAAATCTTTTTCCAGAGGGATTATTCCAACTGTAAAACCTCAGGACTTTTAGATATGGCCACATGCACCTGTCCCCTAGATTATGTATGCATGACCAAGAGGGAGTATAGGAGGAGGATGGAGGGCATTTGGGCGAAATACTCCATGTTCGGGATACCCCATTAATGAGACACATGAACAGTGTACATTGAGGTGAAACCGGAGACATCTCCTTTTGTATCAATGAGATAGTTAAACCCAATGTGAGAGGAGGTGATCTAATAGATGTATCCTCAAAAAGGAAAGTACCGTATTTTTCGGACTATAAGACGCACCGGACAATAAGAAACACCTAGGTTTTAGAGGAGGAAAATAAAAAAAAAATTAAGCAAAAAATGTGGTCATGATGCACTTTTAAGGGAGAGGGGGTCTTCTGCTGACACTGGTATAGGGGTATTGTCCCCCAATTCTGACAATATCCCCCATCCTGGTATATATGCCCCCCTTCCTTTTATACGTGGTCCCCATCCTCATCCTGGTATTCCTGGCATCCCTCCATCCTGGTATGCCTGGCATCCCTCCATTCTGGTATGCATGGAACCCCTCCATCCTGGTATGCATGGCACCCCTCATCCCTATCCTGGTATGCATGGCACCGCTCATCTCTGTCCTGGTATGCATGGCACCCCTCATCCCTATCCTGGTATGCATGGCACCCCTCATCCCTATCCTGGTATGCATGGCACCCCTCATCCCTATCCTGGTATGCATGGCACCCCTCATCCCTATCCTAGTATGCATGGCACCCTTCATTCTTTATCCTAGCATGCATGGTCCCCCTAATCCCCATCATGCTGCACATAAAAAAAAATAAACACTCCTACTCACCTCTCTTCTCTCCTCCAGCGCTGCGTCCTGTCTGCTCACACTGATCTCTACATGTGAGCCGCGCATGACATCACTGCCATGCGCGGCTCACAAGGAGAGATGAGCTGCTGGAAGTCATTGCTCCCCACGCTGGGACTGTGTGCGCGGGGAGCAGTGACTTCATTCTCCTTCATAGCCGGCACACAGCGGAGCCGCCCTACGGCTCCTGCTGCTGCCGGCTATCTCGTGTGCCCGCTCATTAAAGGGCATGAATATTCACCCCTCCCCACACCCATGGGCGTGGAGAGAGGTTGAATATTCATGCCCTTTAACAGCGGCACAGGCGATTCCGGCAGTAGCAGGAGCCGCAGCGCGGCTACACTGTGTGCTGCTATTAAGGAGCATGAATATTCATTGCTCCCCACGCCCATGGGCGTGGGGAGCAGTGAATATTCATTTTTTTTAGCAGCGGGGACAGTGTAGGCTGCGGCAGGCAGCTGCTGCCTCCTGTGCCCCGCTCCTCCACCACTACTACTCCCCCCACACCCCGTGTATATATATATATATATATGTATATTACACCCCCCCCAACATAAGACGCAAAATTTTGGAGGAAAAAAGTGCGTCTTATAGTCCGAAAAATACGGTAAGTGGATTTCCAGACTTGATTCATAAGCACCTAAGGGACTCAATGAGCAAATTTCCTATGCCTGTTTTGTGTGAATACAGGTCCATTCTGGATTACATTTTTGGATTTTATACTCTACCCATTGCTACTCAGTTTCCTGTGAATGAGGTTCACATATTGTTTTACTTCATTGAGAGCTCTGAGCTTCTATATCAGAATTATTTCCACTTATACTATTACGTAACTAACAAGTGTGGTGTTCCTCGTGTATCTCTAATTATGCAATAGGGGTCAAATATGACCATTTAGGAATATACTGTGGGCCACCATTCCATATTTTCTGTAGTGATAAAGTAGATCTACATGCCTATTACATGATGGGAGGATGTGCAATACTTGTTTTTAGTCTCCCATGACGCTGATCTCAGAGAGAGGATTTTTCATTTGGTGGAATGCAATCCAATACCATATGTGCTCCGGTGTGGAGCGCAGACATCTGGGCATGCGCAATCGCGGACAATGATCCCTCATGCGCATCCGGTGTGGAATTATAACTACGGCCATGCGCAGTCACAGGTACGAGTGGCGCGGCGACAATCAGTTTATCTGGCGTTTCAGTGTAAAGCACGTCATTTCCGGACATGCACATTAGGTGATGGACATTATCGAACCTCTAGCTCATGAGAAGTAGCGCAGGTGCAGTACTTTATTGTAGACAGACTCCATTCTGTATATCCTGTGACAATTCACCTCTAGGAATGGGAATGGGCCTCCTAGTCTGGGAGGGGTTTTGGATGAAGTGGGATATTTAAACATGGACACCTGGCTATTAGGCACACTATGCTGAGCATCATCAATTATTATCCCTCTATCAAGCCTCCTAATGAACCTGTTGGGGAATTGCATTGAGGTGGATTATTGAAACATTCTCTGAGTACCATACCCTTTCCTTTATACATATTGTAGGGGTTTTACTCACTTGGATGCGACGGGAGGAAAACAGGAGGCATGTTCCTTTAAAAGTTCATGTGGGTTTATGGCTTCAAAAACCCAGAAGCCAAACATAAAAGCAAATAGCCTTTAGATCAGGCAAACAAAGTAAATGTCCTTAGCAGGTCTCTGCTCAGCCAGGCCTGTGTGGCACACAAGCTGGGGTAGCGTCCAGTGTCCTGGCTTGGTCTCAAGACAAACATACACAGTAGGCCTTCTCCCTCCAAACACACAGACCACGTGCCAAACAACACCCTTCATTTTATAGGCTGTTAACCACACAAGAGGTGAGGTATGTGGGTAGCTGGACTCACCCATTCTTTCCTAGTTACCCGTAACCCGGCTCCCAGGTGCACCAACCGATCCTCTTAGTGCTTATGTGCCCTAGAAAAACACTCCGGGTTACATCACAGAGACTAGCCATCTCTGTGACACATACCTCCCATTGACTACGAGACCATTAGCCACCTTACAATGCTTTGATACATATCTGGTTTTATGACTACCCCACGGCTGATTGCCCATATTAGAGGTCAGATAAGTCCCAGCGAGTGACAGATTCCCTTTAATCAGCCGTGGGGTAGAAGGTGGAGTGAATTCCCTTTAATAAATATCCACTTAGCCCCATTCTTGGTGCAGGTACTAATGAAACCAGGACCTATGAGATTTTTACCAAATGATAGTTGGATAGTTAGGGGTGTATCATCCATAGCATCGGCCCACACGGCCACTATGGTGCCTGTGAAAAAAACACAGATTTTGAGCTTGGTTTAAATTGGTATCCATGCGGCACATAGACGCATGTTTACTATGGCCATAAATCAGAAAAAAACTATAAAGAAAAATTATCATAAACCCTGCTGTAAATAAATAAATAAAAAGTAAAAGTGCATTTAAATAAAATAGGGTTCTTAGTAACACTGTTTTTGATCAAAAATAGCATGAAAGCTATCCCACCATGGCATGGTGAACCCATTCGAGATAGTCCTACTCTGTATAATATTAAAAACCTTACCATGTGTGAAAGCCTCAAACTTCTGTGTGTTAATCAGACATGAGATCTAACCTGATAGAAGATTACAGTCCGGGGAAGACGGGAAACATTCATATAGACGACCGGTGGAGATGTAGTCAGTGAAGCACTCTAGCCAAATATGTTTGTAGAGCCTTAGTAGAAGATGAAGATGTCGTCCTATTCATGAAGTAGTTATTTCTCATGTCACGTGTAATGAATATCTCCTGCAGTATTGCTAATGCCGACTGCAGTGTCGGTAAATGAGACGAGAATTAGCTTTATGGAAGGTGAGTCTTTGAGAAACGAGTTCAGCTACAGACTCCAAGGAAGAAACTGCTTGTTGTCTGTGGCCTAAAATATATAGGTTTTATTAGTAGATGTAAAGAAGAAAACTAAATACTGTAAAATAATAAATCTCCTCATATGTTTTCCCTTATTATCTCCAGTAATTGTATTATTACACAGGATTTTTATGATGTTACATAGGCTCATCATCTTCTCATTCAGGTCCCTACAATATCGGATCCTCTCAATGAAGATCTTCTATTTAAGAGAATTTTCCTTATGGAACCATCAAAGATGGATATGGACAGAGACAAGATGGCGGAGAGGATATTGCGCCTCACCCTAGAGATCCTCTTCCGACTTACTGGAGAGGTGAGAGATTCTGATGACGTCACATTACATCTTTGTTATCTATGGGAATAACAGTTGGACAGAACTGGAGAGGTGAGGACCCTGGAAATGTCTGTAGTGAGATTTAATAATTTGTCTCTCCATAACCAGGATTACACAGTAGTGAAGAAGACCTCTAGTGAGTGCTGTCAGGCGCCTGTGTCTGAGGGATGGGGAAGACCACAGAGCCCAATCACCGGGGCTCCATCTCACCCCCTGATACATGAGGACATCAATGACCAGAAGATCCTAGAACTCACCTACAAGATGATTGAGCTTATGACTGGAGAGGTGACACTGCTGGGAATGCTAGGATATTTTTTCATTAACGCTATGAAAGGATCGGGGAGATGACTGTATCATTGTATGTGTCAGGTTCCTATAAGATGTCAGGATGTCGCTGTCTATTTCTCCATGGAGGAATGGGAGTATTTAGAAGGACACAAAGGTCTGTACAAGGACGTCACGATGGAGGTTCCCCAGCCCCTCACATCTCCAGGTAATAGGACTAAATACACACGGCCTATAATTATCTGTATGTAAAGAATGAATACAGATATAGCAATAAATGTGGACGCATGCTAGCGAGAGCTCTAAAATCCCAACAAGCCCAAAATCACATCCCAAAAATAAAAGACAACTCGGGTCAAATGCTAAACAAAACGGAAGATATTACAACTGAATTCCATAAATATTATACTCAACTATACAATCTCGATGGTATACCAAACAACACATCCCCTGTTAATACTTCCTTGATTGGGACCGACACGCCTGAAACACAAGCACAGAACCCTTTAAAAATGTCTCCCGCCACATCTCTAGATGAACCCTTAACAGAGTCCGAATTGCAGTTAGCTACCCAGTCGTTAGCGAGTGGAAAAAGTCCAGGCCCAGATGGATATACAGTCAAATTCTATAAAACATTCCTTCCGCTCCTTTCACCTCTCCTGCTGGGAGGATTTAATCACGCATCCTGCACAAATCCCTTCCCTCCCCAAACTACAGAGGCACATATCACTGTTCTCCCAAAAAAGGGTGGGGACCCACACTTATGTTCTAGCTATAGACCAATCTCTCTGCTGAACGTGGATCTGAAGATCTACGCGAAAATATTGGCGAATAGGCTGCAACCTTTCTTAACCGCACACATACACTTGGATCAGGTGGGATTCCTCCCTGGGCGGGAAGCTCGGGACAACACTTTAAAGACAATTGACATTATTCATCATGCCCAATCAAGAGGTATCCCTCTACTGATACTCTCTTTGGATGCTGAGA